>NW_026562705.1:0-40386 GCF_027474105.1 Poeciliopsis prolifica
ACGTGTGGTAGTTAAGACATTAAAAAAAGATGGATTAAGATGTTTTCAGGGCAACTGGAAGACTTGTAAGAGGCAACAAAAGACTTGAGACAATAGAAAAGCTTTTAGCAATGCTAAAGCTTTGGTTTCGATCAACTCCTGTTTTAGAATGACATAAAGTCAAAAGTAAATCCAATCAAAAGTCTGTGGCAATTTTTGACACTGAAATAGTTGTTCATAGAAACTCTCTTGCTAATCTGACCAAAGCCATTTCAGTGTCTAGACGTGAAAACCTGTTAGAGGTGTATCCCCAAAACACCTGGAAGTTGCAGATAATCAGTGAAAAATGTGTAAACCATTCAGACTTTCCCTCTACTTCTTAGTTACATGCTACGTTGTGTTGCTCTGTCACATGAAATCCCAATAAAACACATCCAAGTTTGTGGTTGTACTGTGACAAAAAGTGAAGACGTCCAGGATTGGCATTTTGTCCCCCCAAACCACGGTACTTAGCAGAAGCCTGGCAGGCATCCGTATTTTGCCTTACGCTACGGGTTGCTGCTTCCTCAGTTTTGTCCAGGAAGAAACTGTGGAAAATCTGTGTTGGTTGTTCCCAGCAAGTGCTGAAGATCTTATTGCTTATTCCTACAAAAAAACATAATAATTAGGCTTATGTAACCACTGCTAGGGAGCAAAAATAATAATGCACACTGTGGCAGAGTCAGCCAAGGTGGCAGTCAGGGTTCTCCCAATTACAGTCCCATGGAAAATTAGGTTTCTCATTAACTGGAGCTGTTGTTCGCCCCATTACAGAAGAAATTAATCAAACCTAATGCAAGGCATAAAAAAGTTACCATTAAGAAAACCTGAAGAGACGCCAACACTTCCATCTTTCATGCAGATTGTGCTCCACGTCTGTATTCCATTTAGATGGCACACACTTCTGTCTTTTCTTTAACATGTTTTTATGTTATTGCAGAAGATGATGGTGGGCTCTTCAGATCGTTAGCCATAATAAGTGACACATGCAGCAAATAGAGATTATGACCAGTGCGGACACAGATTTTCCCCTTGAGACTCACAGTGTGTGAGCGGGGTGAGAGTTTGAATCTAATGGGGGCAGACTGCACAGCTATGCTCCTGATCTGTGAATTCTCACCGGACTTGTGATTGTGTCAGTGGACTCTGAGGCTTTTCTTGGCTTTTCTCGGCAAGTACAGTGAGAACCACACACCCTTCGGAAACTGGAAAATGGAGTTGTGGAAACACGGCAGGATATCTGAGAGAACTCTGAATTTATCTCAGGCTCTCATTTATTTATTTTTTTGTATGTTTTCTTTTTTTTCACTCATTTTAGGGCTGTAGTCAATAAGGGAATATGTTATTTACATGCGGGTCTGTGTTTTAATGGAACAACGTTGCGTTGTGTGTCATTTAATAAAGTACATTCTTATTGGATGTTGCCCCAATGGACCTTATCAAGCTCCGCCCACAAGAAAATCCCACGTAGCCGCAACTCTCACAAACAAAGCCTTGCGGCGCTTTATTTCACCCAATATCGGCCACAACAATGGACAGAGGAACTAACAAGTTCATGTCATCTTTTTTGGATGACATCAAGGTGTTTGAGAATTTTACTACCGCAAATACGACCAGGATACCTGACGCCAGCAGCACAGATACCCCACTGGCAATGGAGAACCACTCTTTTTCGATTGTTGATGCGAAAACTTTCTGCCAGTCTGCTAGTCCACAGTGTAGCCTGTCGCTACATTAGCACGTGTTTACTAATGCACGTACATGAGCTTGTGTTTGTGAGACGCCACGCACGTGGCAGCCGCGCTACTACGTAAAAAGGGCATAAGCCAATGACACGCGGCTTCTCTGTACATATTTCCAATATTTAGTCTTATGTGAATAAAAAAAATAGTTAATTTTGTTTTTAAAGTTTCGGTATTTACCAGAATTTGCAAAGCGAACATCTAAATTAAATACTCTTTAACTTCTAAAGTAATTAAGTGTCTCATTGACAAAATGGCGCCCATAACCACCGCTGCTAGCACCACCTAGCATGTCTGCACGTGCCATCACCATGGACGTCCAAGCCCAGCGGTGAAACATGGCGGCGGTCGATGTGTGCCTTCAGATTAGTTTGGCTGATTAACTGTGCCGTTTCCTGCAGTGACGGCTGGGCGGACCGTGTGGAGGTGGTGGAGGGATACGAGCACGAGGCTGTCGGCGGCATCACCGTGAAGCTCCACTCCGAGGAGGTTTCCTCCTTCGACAATTACTTCCTGAAGCTCAAGCTCAGCACGAACACGCGCAACCCGTGGTTCCCGGAGTTCTGGCAGCACCGCTTTCAGTGCCGCCTTCCCGGACACCCGCAGGAGAACCTGAACTACGCGCGCAACTGCTCAGGTAGTGTGTTTACTTTGAACAGAGAAAGTCTGCCACTTTGAAATATTGTGATGTGTTCAAGTGCCAGAGCGAAGGAGCCAAAAGGCCCCATGAAGTGGAACGACCTCTTTAAATATGAATTAGACTGCCTGAGGGTAAAATCTTTTCATATTGTTCATTTGTGTGTTACTTTGCTTTCACAGAGGATGATGATCTAGGTAAATTAAGTGCTTTTCATTATTAAAGGAACACTGCTAATGTATTAGCTTTTTCCCCTCTTGTTTTCTTGAAATGATGCTCAACAAGCATGTTTCTAAATGTATATATTTTTTATGACACAGCTTTTTTATTTATTTATGTTTGGGTTTTTTCAACAAAAAGCTTGTGTATATATTTACGTTTTTAATCAAACAATATGAGGCTTTTATTTAAAAAAAAAAAAGATTTTCTCTCGATATAAATGACGTTTACAGAAACTGATAAACGTAAATATAAATTGGTGCATGCAACACCTATTTATTTATTTTTTCTCAGTTGACACCTCTGGCTCTACTTGTGTGGATTTATGTTGCACTTTTTGTTAAATGTTATTTGCAGCAATGACACTTTTTTTCCCCTTGTAATGCTTTTGGTCTGATGCACAAACCCGAAGCTTTTGTTTGCTCCTATGAGCTGTCATGTTTTAATTTAAAAATAAACAACGCATTAAAAATTGCATTTAAATTTTTTTCGTCTTTTATGTGGAAAGTAGTTCCCATTTGCTGTTTAGTCATTTTTATTTTTGTTTTTATTTCTTATTTATTAATTTATTTTGGTTTAGAACTCCAAGATGGTGAGTGAATTATTATTTTTTTTTCAGTTTCATTTTATTTTTTTCCGAATGGAAACGTAAAGCTGCTCAACTCACAAATATACCTGGAGGTTGACTGACATTAAAATTGAAACACATTAATGACGCAATTAATCTCAGTGGACCTCTTATATATGAAGCTATTGGGATGTTTTGTTTGGGGTTTCGAGAGCCCAATAATTGGGTTTGTTTGTGCTCTCACGCCCTCCCTCTATGCTTTTAAGGCAGTCGCATAAAACAGCCCAATAACTGGCTGAATCTTGCTGAATTTGCATGTGAGCACACAAACCGTGCTGCTCTATTCACATAGTACGCAGTCAAAGTCCCGCTGTCGTGCAACCGAATAATCCCGACATGCAGCAGTAGGCCCCTCTGCTTGCATGCAGACATCATAACATCGCCGCATCACGACTGATGAGTGCAGCGAGCGTCAAAGACAAGAAGCTGCTAAAGTAGGTCATCACCAGTCGCTCCCTTCGGATGCTCACCCAGCTGCTAACCCGACTGTAGTTACTGTTTATGTGTTTGTTTGCACAGGCAGCTTTCCCAGCAGCTGTTTTGAAATCGTTATTGCAACAAGCGCAGCAGACAGGAGGAGATGCTTATAAAGAAATACCGTCACCTGCTGCTTAGAGCTGGTGAAAACTGTTTTTCCCCCAAGAAACTACTGCATGATTTCTCAG
This sequence comes from Poeciliopsis prolifica, assembly GCF_027474105.1. Taxonomy (NCBI): domain Eukaryota; kingdom Metazoa; phylum Chordata; class Actinopteri; order Cyprinodontiformes; family Poeciliidae; genus Poeciliopsis; species Poeciliopsis prolifica. The sequence goes on from NW_026562705.1 coordinate 3,910, forward strand.
CAAAGTAATTGAGATCCCATATAACAGGAGATGAAAGGGGTGGAAAAACCAACAGCAGAAAACAATAAAGTAATATTTATTGTTAGAAAATTAAAGTCCAATTGTAAGATACGCCTAATGAACTCTGTTCTTCTTTCCACACCGTTTTTGATTTTAACAGCATAGTTTAAGGTGAAGGGCACAAAGGAGGGATGGACATTCAGGGAAAGAAATTCAGTCTGTGTTCAGAAGTGGATCATACTTAGTCAGGCGAAACGCTAATAATTCTTGCCTTAGAATAAGCCTTGCCAGACTTCCAGCCTTCACGCTGGTGCTCCGGTCTGCAACATGAACGCCTGGACTCATCCATCTTTTGGCTGAAATCAAGGCACCACTAAAATCACCCACATTTTCAAATGAACGACAGTTAAATACTGCCAAAATATAACAGTTCAACAAAGAAAAGGGCTTTAAAAAAGAAAAAAATATATATATTTTTGTTGGTTTTGACATAATTTCTACCACAATTAGTAGCCATGTGTGGAAGCCAAGGACCAGACATTTTACATATGTAGCTTTTCCTGATGGTTTTCTCGAAATAACGAGTGTGTGTGCTGAACTATTCAGAATTGTATTTACAAGAATATTTTAAAACCATTTATTATTTACCTCCCACTTCACAGCTGTGCTCTTTACATTTTATTCTGTCAAGTCAAGTCTCAGTAAAACACAGCAAGTGTTGCATAAGTAAGGGTTTAAGGATTACGAACACTTTTCCAAGGCATGTGCATGTACAGGATGATGCTATCTTGTACTGATAGTGAAGGTTAAGACTGCAGTCTTGTAATGCATCATTATTAGTTGCTTTAGCTTGCATTGCAAAGAAGAAAAAAATCAGACTTCAGGGACCTTTGGCGAGAAGATGCAAAATATTGAACACAGCTATTAACACAAAAAGATTGCCGCAAGAGAGGTTGGTGTAAGTACAATGTGAAACGCTTAATTAAAAAACTGCTTTCTCCAGCTTGCATTACACTGAACTGATAGGGTGTTTGAAAAAAAAAATCATACTCTGATGTTACTCATTTTTTAAGTATTTGTTAATTCCCACAGTGACAGATGAAATAAGGGAGCTGAATAAAAGAAAAACCCGTGAGACTTTGGCATATTAATGGTGGTCAAGCAGAATGCAGAGGCAATGCGGTGCAGGTTTTTAAGAGACTTGGACCATTTCTAATTCAATCCTGACTCATGACTCCAAGAATGAATAGTTTTGCCATGGTAACAAGGTTTCGTCGAAGCCATTTTCTGAGACTTCCAGTTCCTTAAAAGCAGTCTCCCACAGAGGACAAAAAAAACAAAATGAACATGTTTCCAGCAGCTTGAATTCAGAGAACATTTTCTGCAGCTGTGTGCACCCTATCACTCCTTTGTAATTCCTTGCATCCTGCCAGGCAACCTGTTGGGTACATATGGACCTGAGAGATGACATAAAACATGCTACTGCTTGCATTAACGAGGCACTGTACAGCTTTTCCCATTTAAAAAATGAATACGCTTATCTTGTAAGAGATTCCTTACTGTTGTCTCCTTTATGGGCAGGTTACGAAAGTCTTGAAGACAACTATGTTCAAGACAGCAAAATGGGCTTTGTCATCAATGCCATCTACGCCATGGCACACGGTCTGCATGACATGCACTCTCACCTCTGTCCTGGCTATGTGGGACTGTGTGATGACATGAAACCCATCGATGGAAGCCATTTGCTGGAGTTTCTGCTCAAGACGTCCTTCACAGGAGTGTCCGGGGAGGACATATGGTTTGATGAGAATGGAGACTCGCCTGGAAGGTAAGCTACTTCACGTGTGTGGTTGAAAGCATGGTTTTATGCCGCAATTATGGTTAATAGACAATATAAATCCCAGGCATTGCCTTAAAAAAAGACTGTTCATGCTTGAAAACCCTCCAATGTGGCTTCATGAAAACAAATCTCCAAAGAGGAGTGGGTGAACATTCATCCAAAGCAATGTAATTGGTCAGTAAAAACTACCAGTTTTTACTGACACTTGCCCTCAAGGCTGGAAAGTCAAGTTATTGGATTCAGGAAGTGGTTAATTGTTTTTGAAATGGATATGTCACAGTTGTTCTGAATACGTTTTTTGTCCCTCAATAAATTAAATTACAATTTTAAAATTGCTTGTTGTATTTACTCGTATTATCTTTGTCCTATATAAAAAAATTGCTTGATCAAGTCAAGTACTTAAGCATTATAAATGCACAAGAAATATATTGGGAAGGAAAGTAAAAAAAATAAAGAAATATTTTATAAATAAACTAATATAAATAAACTAAATATAAATAAACTAATTTGAAAAACACAAAATGGGGGCTAAAAACTGACTTGAAAAAAGAGTTTGTTAAGGAGTCCTTTTTAGCTATAAATTATTTCGATCACCTTGTCATCATTTTTCTCCCGACCCATCTTCACTCAGGTATGAGATTATGAACTTCCAGCATGTGGAGCCTGGGGTTTATGACTACATCAACATCGGCTCGTGGCACGAGGGCATGCTGAGCCTCGACGATGAAATGATCCAGATGAACAGCAGCGACATGGTCCGCTCCGTCTGCAGCGAGCCCTGCTCCAAAGGAGAAATCAAGGTTCAGGACTCATCTTTTACACGCTGTGATTAGATGTCACTGATGGCGGACATCTTTAATGTTTTTGTCTACTCCCATTAGTAAAAACATACTTAATTCACACACTTTAATTGTCTGTTTAATTGTACAGTGTTTGTTGATAGCTAGCTAACTAACTAACCAGCTAGCTTAGTAGTGAGCTAGACAGCTAGCTAACTAGCTAAAAAGCTAGTTAGCTAGTTAACTAGCTAGATAGCTGGCTAACTAGCTAAAGAGCTAGATAGCTGGCTACCTAGCTCCATAGTTGGCTAACTATCTAAATAGTTAGACAGTTGCTAGTTAACTATCCAGTGAGGGAGTTAGCTAGCAGCCTATCAATTAATTTAAATAGACACCTTATTAATCAACAAAACAAATGATTGTTAAAAGCATTGCAATTCCAATTAGACATCTTTTGTTGTCTATAAATAATTCTGCTGTTATTCACAACTGTAATAAGTTATTTATTAGTAAAACATTTAAAAAATAATTGTTCCGCTGCCTATTTGTTACTTATAGCTTTTCTTTCTTAAAATTTTCTATGTTTAAAGCAAATATTAAATATTTACTAGGTTTCCTTTTTTTCCAGGCAGCAGAGAGTCACACAATGGTATTTTTTGATAAGTAGTTTAATTTCTTTGTTTCTTCTGGACAGGTCATAAGAAAGGGGGAGGTGAGCTGCTGCTGGATATGCACTGCCTGCAAGGACAATGAATATGTGCAGGACGAGTTCACATGCAAGGCCTGTGAGCTGGGCTGGTGGCCTGACAAAGAACTGGAGGGTACGTTTGTTTGCCTCCTTCTCCTTGTTTTTACAGCTGCTGCAAAAGTTTTGTCAGTTTTGAAGACGAGACGATAGAAGATCTAAACAGCTACCATCAGTATTGTACCAGATAACCAGATAATAAATAAATAAGACTGTGTGGCGTTCCAGACGGTTTGATACATTCAATTTCTACATGAATGTCATACACATTTTGTTATATTTGATTTCATTTTTTTTGTTTTGTTTTGTGAAGGGCACTCAATGATCTTCAATTGCAAATTGGGTGTACAGATTCAAATTCATTGTGCATTTCCTCTACATAGAATCAACATACAGCATATAAGCTCAAATAAATACATACACCACCAATATCTGGATGAATCATGCATGTTTCAGAAAAATCATATGTCTCATCAAGGTTCTGAAGTAATTCTAGTTGGATATTTATCAGTTACTATCTTTGTAGTAACTGATAAATCTTAAGTATAGTCACATTTACAATCTGATTTTAGTCTGGGCAATTCCAGAAGCTCAATGTTTTCCTGCATAACACACTTCACAACCAGATTTGATGTGTTTGGTATGATTGTCCACCATCTAAGCCAAGCTCTCAGACAAAGGAAAATTGATGAAGATGCGCAAGAACAATCAGATTTTTTTCTTCTTTTTATGGAGGACCCAACTGCTACGCCTGAACAAAATTTTTTGTTTGATTAGAAACAAAAGCTAAAGCTTGTTGGGCGTGGCGTACGGGATAGCGCGACCCACATTTGAAGGCCTTGATTCCTCGACGCGGGTTCGATTCCCGGACCTGACGATATTTGCCACAGGTCTTGTCTCCTTTCCTGTCAGCCTACTTTCATATAAGGGATGCTAGAGCCCACAAAAACCCCCTAGAGGGGGAAAAATAATGTTTGGTTTGTTTGCTTTCATGCTGACTTAAACTGGGGTTACTTTAGTTGCCTGAGTCTCCATTTTTTTGGCATTATGCCTCCAAGCAGCGACAATTGCTTGACTTACAAAACCAAAAAGTTCCCCCAAGCTCCTACTTCTCCTGCCAGAACTACTGCACCATGTACAATTTGTCCTGCTAAGAGTTTTCTGCTTCCCAAACCTGTTCTGTCCTATTTTCATTGCCTTCCCATGACACCTGAGAGCACATTCATCATCTTCACCATTTCATCCGACAGCAGCCCTATTCCACTTACCACTCTTCTGGCCCACTTTAACAAGGCCTTGTACGCCTTTCCAAACAAAAGACATCTTCTTAACACATTAATCACACGCAAGCTTCTGCATTTTTAACAGTGTTGATTACACAAACAAAACCGGATCACTCCTTGACTGTCTATGTGTAGATTAAAAGTGTTAGAAATCATACAAATTCCACATTCCCCTTCTACTCTACGAATGAAAAAATATAGGTGATTTTACTCTGATGTCTGAAATGTGCAGCTACTTACTTTGTCCTGCTTCTTTGGCCCCCTCCAGCCTGGCTGCAGCCCAGCCTGGCCATGGCTCAGTTGAAAGGCGTTTATTTATAGTTGAGCTAAAAACCTACTTTAGAAATTACTGTATTTTCTCTGGCTAAGATGCTCATCATTTCTTGTACATGCAGTCGTGTAAAGTAGCCTGAAGTCTGAAGGGCTTTTTATTTCAAAATTATTTATTCATCTTTGAGTTGATGGCCAATTTTACATAATCCTATTTTGTCAGGCTGGAGCCACAAACGTCCATATATTGATAGGGATTTTATGATTTGACCAAAGTAGTTGGCTTAAATGCTGCAAAAAAGAAATTTCTAACAAAGAGAACTAAGTTTGTTGTGCAATTGCCTTCAGCTCTCTGAGTCAAAACTTTTGCACATCAGGAGGCTGAAATGTTGGCCCATTATTCTTTGCAAGACAGCTCAAGCAACTTTAAGGTTTTGTCACAGATTCTAAGTTGGATTTAGGTCTGACCTTTGACTGGACCAGTCTAGCACATTAATATGATTTGATTGTTATTTGGGCTCTTGCTGTATGTTAATGCTGTTGTCCATCAACACACTTCTCCCTAATCTTTAGTCGTTTGCAGTCTCTAATAGGACTTCATCTTGTTTCTGCTGAATAAAAGTCATTCCTACATCATAAACCTGACACAGTTCTGTAATGGTGTTGTATAGCCTTAGTTTTCCACCACACATACTATTTTGCATTTTGCAGTTTCTTCCACTTGAGCTGTCGATCTGTGCAACTCCCTCTAATTTATTTTTGGATTTCTTTTTGCTCCTCTCAGAAATGCTTTTTTTTTTTGCTGGCCTCTCAAATTAGGGTTAGTTTCTTAATAAGTTTGCATTCTGGCTATGTTGCTTTCATTTTTCAATAGAGGATTGAACAGCATCCTTTGAGATGTTCAAAGTTTGGAATTTTGCGTTCTTACGTAATTTTGCTGTGATTTTTGCCTACATGTTCCTTTTCTTTGACCTATCTGCTGTCTTTCTTGGTCTTCGTGATGGTAATGTTCTTTGCAAACCTCTGTTGCCTTCGTAGAAAGCTCTATTTTCTTTAAATTAATTTATTTCATTTGAAAAAACAAATATTGTAATATTCCGTTATGACCCCCAAGCACCAGACAGAAGTTTTGCAACTAACACTGGTTTATTTAGGTCAAATATAACAGGGCAGTTCTCAAAGAGATATCAGCCAACTTTCTCGTCTTCTGACAACAGCCCCTCCCTTCCAAGAAGCATCCCAAGATTTCTTCCGGTATAACCTCAAAAACAACCTATGTTAAGAAACAGTAATCCTGCAACAGCACCTAATAATCCATTACGATCTATAAAATTTTATATTGGTCTGTCACATAAAATCCCCATAATGTTGCTGGTGAACTCGAACAGCCACTGTTCACAAACTGTGAATTTTGTGATTCTGTGACACGATGTAAAATAGCTGGTATTCTCCCGTCAGGTTGCGAACCAATTCCCCTGCACTACCTGGAGTGGAGCAATCCAGAATCCATCATCCAGGTTGTCTTCTCCTGTTTGGGCATCCTGGTCACATCATTCGTTGCCTTCATCTTCGTCCTGTACCGTGACACGCCTGTGGTGAAGTCATCCAGCCGCGAGCTCTGCTACATTATCCTGGCTGGGATCTTCCTTGGATACCTGTGCCCTTTCACCCTCATAGCGCGACCCACAGTGGCGTCCTGCTACCTTCAGAGACTTCTCGTCGGTCTCTCGGCCGCCATGTGCTACTCGGCACTCGTGACCAAAACCAATCGCATCGCTCGCATCCTGGCGGGAAGCAAGAAGAAGATCTGCACCAGGAAGCCGAGGTTCATGAGCGCGTGGGCTCAGGTGGTCATCGCCTCAATACTTATCAGTCTTCAGTTGACGTTGGAAGTTACGCTTATCATCATGGAGCCTCCCGAACCGATCAAATCCTACCCCAGCATCAGAGAAGTGTTTCTGATCTGCAACACCAGCAACCTCGGCGTTGTGGCACCACTGGGCTACAACGGTTTGCTCATCATGAGCTGCACCTACTATGCCTTCAAGACCCGCAACGTTCCCGCCAATTTCAACGAAGCCAAGTACATCGCCTTCACCATGTACACCACGTGCATCATCTGGCTCGCCTTTGTGCCGATCTACTTCGGCAGCAACTACAAGATCATCACCACGTCGTTCTCCGTGAGCCTCAGCGTGACCGTGGCTTTGGGGTGCATGTTCACGCCAAAGATGTACATCATCATTGCAAAGCCAGAGCGGAACGTACGCAGCGCGTTCACCACGTCCGACGCCGTGCGCATGCACGTCGGCGACGGCAAGATCGCCTGCCGAAGCAACAGCCTCCTCAACATGTTCAAGAGGAAGAAGAACACCGGGAACGGCAGGTGGGTTCATTAATTGAGTCTGAGTCCTGCTCCTGAGGCACCTCAGGGATGCTCGTTTTACTGGAACTCCCTCTCTAAGGGAGCTTGACATCTCGCTGTATTTACTGTCAGAGAGGCACCTGTTGTAAAGTGTGGCAAATGTAGGCCATCGCTCAATTCACACAGACGTGTCAAACTTTGATCTGTTAGCCAATTTAAAACAAGCATTCCTACGTGCTGAGGGATCAAAAAAATACATAAAAAGGGTTTCTACAGGACTCATTGGACTAAAGACCAGACCAGAAAATACATCTCAGATCAGAAGTTTGCATACATTAACCACTGGCATAAATGTCTATTTTAAATTTTTAGTCATTCATTCAATGACAAATTTTTTCATAATTGACTTTTATTGTTGGTTTTCACAAGAATTGGAGGAACAACTTGTATATATCCTTGACTTTATATATTCCAGACTGGCTCAAACATATACATTAACTGACCAATCAATGGTTGTGTGTTTGGCCTTTTTGTGTTGTGTGAGCACCAGCTCCTTCACAAATTTTAGCTACCTATCTGGAGGTAATGATAAACCTTCATTGTTCCCACTTCTATTTGCAATGCATCACTGTCACTGGCAGCAAAACAGATCCATTATGCTGCGGTCACCATACTTGACGGTTGTACCAACACATTTAAGTGAATTCTGCAATTTCTGCCAAAACAAATGGTCAAATATTCTACTAGAATTGATCTGGAAGCTTGTTTAAGTTGGTAAGGTGCAACTTACTAGGAGGCATTTATCCAAATAGTGGTAGACGTGTGTAGTTAAAATCTGTCAATTAGAGAAAATTCACAATCAATCTAGTGCAGTGAAGTTTTGTTTTTAAACATACTGAAATTGCTTGTTTTATGGTTCGTCTACTCAGAAAAAAGAAAGTTTGAAATGTATTACTGAACATTACTTGACATTCATGCCAATCTTGAATGCATGTAAGCTTCAGACTAAAACTATGACACGTTTGTGTGCTAAATTCAACTCTCTATTAAACCTGAAGATACCCTGAAATACCACCTATAGACTTATATTAGACTAGAATATATATAAAAACCAGTTATTTTCAAACTAGCATGATTTTCTGACATGAACTTGAACCTGTCTTTTCTTCTACACCTTTGCGGGTTCCTGCGCAGTAACAGCCATCTTTATTTTGTTCATAGTTCTAATGGAAAGTCTGTGTCATGGTCTGAACCAGGTGCAAGACATCCTCCCAAAGGGGATCATATGTGGCACAGACTGTCAGTGCATGTGAAGAGACAGGAAGCAGGTTCCAATCAGATGGCTGTCATCAAACCCTTAACTAATACCTACCAAAACACTGCCGGGGAGTTCTCAGACCTCAGCACTAAGACGTTGTACAATGTAGCTGAGGAGGACGAAAACGACCCGCTCACTTACAGCTCCCCCGCCACTCCCCCCATGATGGCCCATGGACAGATGCCAGCCTGTGACATGACAAAAGAGGCGGCCGGGGACGTGGAGCTCTATTCCCTGGAGCGTCTCCAGCAAAATAGCGTTATCCCTCAACTCTGCGTCACGGACCGCCTGCAGGAGGAGATTGTTCTGAATAAGTTCAGCAGTGACAACCAGGAGCTCTTTGACGATGTGCGCCTGCCTCCGGCTGTTTCAGGCATGCCGGTGTACCACCAGGCTCACCTCATCCAGCAGGAACCCATCCTGCCTGTCCATCTTGACCCATTTGATGAGGAGCCCGTCTCCCCTTTAGAGGAGGAGGAAGAAATGGAGAACGAGCAGTTTGGCCTCTTACAGGGCTACATGTATAACAACACCCAGATTCACGACGACGACGATGAGGAGGAGGAAGAGGAGGAGGACTTGATTGAGGTCAAATTAGCAATGGAGGACTCCGTCGCCCTAATGCCTCCGTCCCCTTTCCGTGATCGCTCTGGTACCCCAGTAAGCCCGTTTCCCAACTCACCAGTGTCCGAGTCTGTCTTGTGCACACCTCCAAATGTGACGTATGCCTCTGTCATTCTTGGAGACTACAAGCAGAGCGCTTCGACTCTGTGATTTGATGCCCTAAATGTTAAAGGTGCAGTATGTAACTTTAATAAAAACTGCCTTTTGTTAAAACTGTCACCATGTTGTGCCAGTATGGTTTGAGACAATTTGTGAAAAAATTGATCTCCAACTTCTCCATGAGCTACTATTATCATCTGAAGAAATGCACCACTCCTAATCAAAAACAACCAATTAGAGCCAGGAGGAGGTTCCTAGCGCTGACAGTCATCCTTGTGTACACTCTACTAAATGTGCTAATGGCAGAGAAACACCTCACCGTTATAGAAAAACCATTTATCGCAGTGATCAGTCGCCACCCTAACCAGCTTGAGCATTCATGACAGACTGTGCTCAGTGTAGCATAGCAGAGAGCAAGAAGGGGGAGATAAATGGGAGAATGAGCAGCGCTACACAGAGGGGTGATTAACAACGGTAAGAGCCTCTTCCTGGCTCAGATTGGTGGTTTCTCCATAGCACTGGGAGAAGGCAGAGGAGCTTGATCCTTTTTTTTCACAGATTATCATCTTCAAACAATACTGTCACGACATAGCGTCAGTTTCAACAGACATGTGGAAAATATTTTTTATGAAAGTTACATGCTGCAGTTTTAAGAGTTCTGCTACTTATTCCAGTTTACATCAACATGCGCTGTATGTGATAATATATAAGGAAGAAGTCACTCTGTGGTCATTTTCCCACGATAGCTTTTACTTAAGTTCCTACAATTTATAAGAATTAAATACGCCGTATGGAGTAGTGAAAGATCTTACAAACATGCTGTATATTTCTGATGTAATATTTTACATTTAAGTAGATTCTGCCTTTACTTGACAATTGAATAAGCTTGCCAATGAATACATGTACATTTATTTATTTATTTATTTATTTGAAAACAGGTTTCTAACCAGACTAACAATAGTTCCAGTGTAAGACTATTCACTTTGACAGTATGCTAAGGAAAATGTGTCTTGTGTTTACACATTGTGACTGCTGTCTTTCATCAGAGAAGAGGAGGATCTAAGCAGCTGTTGGGTTGTAGATTGTCACATTTATGTTGTTGTAGGATTAGATGAGATGAAGAAAAAGCTGCTCGTAGAAGTTTAACCTGAAGAACAATGCAGCCAGGCTGCACGAGTTCTGCACTAGCTTAGCATAAAACCAGATGTATAAAATTTCTTCACCAAAATGGTGAAGAAATCTGTGGCTCCAATTTCAGACTTTTTTTTTTCCGACAAAACATTTTCCTCAAGTTTTTCTGACTTTATTACCAAAATGTACTTTCTCTCACTAATGAGCAGGGATTTGTTTATAAAATCTGTCTCTTATCAATAACAGTGGTTCAGTTTCATCAACTAATACATTCATTTTGGACTCACATATTGCTATTTTTTTCCCTTATGTGCTCCGGCTTTTGCGTGTCAGTTCAGTTTTTCTCCTAATTATTTTTATGATAAGTAGTTCCAAAATGGTCATGTATAATTTAATAACATTGTTTTCTAAAGATTCTAAATTGTATTTTTATGTATTTAATTTCTGATCTCTATTTGGACCAGATGATGCCATTGAATTCTGTCAGATTATGTCCCTGATTAATCCAACAGCTATGGCCGACCTGTTGTGGGAAGATATTAAATAATGAAGTCATAAAACCACATTTCCTTATATTAGACTATATTTAAAAGATAGGAAAACATTGACTGACACTTATCTCAGTCAATATGTCTACTTTGGTTTGTAGAAAATGACAAATTGCCCCATGGCATATAGCGCCACGTAGTAATCAAAAAAATTAATTACAAAATTGCTGCTCAAAAGGGTAAAAACTCACAATGTCTCAGCCGAACACAACAGCTATGACAGCTGCAAGAAAGGCTGGTTGTTGTTGCCAATTGTGAATGCTGAAAATGAATGTACAGTGCTGAGAAACGCTAAAACCAGGCCTTGAACCCGTAGAGCAGGCCCAGAGCTTTACACTGCCACCGCCGTGCTTCACTGCTGGTATCATGTCGTTTTTTCTGTAGTGGCGTGTCAGTTTTGCTCCGGATGTAATGGGACACTTTCCATAAAGCTCCACTGCTGTCTCAACAGTCGACAGAATAATTTCCCATGTGTCTTCTTGGGGATGACTGGGAGGTTGTTTGGGAAACATGAGACATGTGGTCATTTTGGTTCTGATCTTAGAACTCTGCCCTGGATGCCATTTTTGCTTCGGCTCTGTCCCGTGAAAACTGATCTCAACTTCTTGGCTCTTTTGTGACCTGTCTGGTCTTGAACCCAGTCCTGGGAAGAGTCAACAATGTCCTGTTTTGTCCAATTTGTGGATAATGTCTTTCATTTTCTTTGTCTGGGCTCCCGATGTCTTACAAATTGCTTTGTAGCCTTTTCCAGACAGCTCGGTGTCATTGACATTGATTTCCCATCTGTTCTTGAAATTGTAAGATTATGCAGTCAGCGTTCAGAATACTGAAGTCTTTCGGCGTACCTCAATCAAGTCATGAGTCGAACGGTTTGGCAGTAATCCCTATATTTTGCTAGAGAAACTGATGCTGGAAATGTGGTTAATAATAGCTACTTCATAACATGAGCAATCTTTTTGCTTTTGTTTTTTTCACCTTAGATGGATTTGTATCTTTAATAAAGGAAATTAAACTCCTTTTTGGTTTTGTTCTGTTCATGCCTGTCAGATATTAAATTTGTTTGTTCTAGAATTTAAGTAAAAACGATTAGAAATCTGTGGGGACAGATGGATGGATGGATGGATTCACTGAGTTTATAGTTTCCAGTTCCATATTTTGTTGCATTACTACTGATCACATCATGTTTTTTTTTTGTTTTTTTATCACAGCCTGGTCTTTATGTATGTAGCTAAATATGACTAGGCACAAACTAACATTTTTAACACTTGGATGTTTTAATTAGAAAACATTAGAAAAAGTATGCAGATTTTTTTTGTGACCTTTGAGCAAGGCCTGTCTAGTTTTATGCTAAGCTAAGAGATGCTAAGCTAGCTAGTGGATGTTATTCCTCCTTTAGCGTACACAAAGGCATATTTTGTCATGTAAAATTTACCCAAATGGTCAAAATATTGCTTAAGTGAACTTTTACATTTATTTATTTATTTTGAAAAATGTATATTTATTTATCTGTCCCACAGGACTGTGTCATGAATGTAGCAGAGGACAACTTCAAGTGCCACATTTTCATTAAAACCTTGTCTTTTATACGTTCGACACAATTCTATGGTCTTGAAATATGTGTAAATCAAGTGAAAAATTTGTATCTTTTATAATAATACGTCTTATGTCAGAGCTAGGTATGACTATAAGTCATTTGATGTACATTTGTTTTGTGAATGTATGAATTGTGCATCATAATTTGGTATTCAGATTGTATCTATATGTGTTACAGTATAACAGTAGACAGAAGACTATAGCTGTAAGACTTTCTGGTTTTTATCAGTTTCTTAAATATTTAGACTGAAAGTCTATCGCTGTTATAAAATAAGAGAAGTGCTTCTGTTACCATAAGTAACCAAGCTATTTTCAGATCATTACACTGTATTTACTGTTGGCAATCATTTGAATTATACTTGTCAAAATGGAGTGAATTAAATCTTTTTATGCCTTTTGTTGTCTATTTCATGGTGAGGCTAACTAACATCTCTGATAATTGAATTAAGATTACACAAGAAATGGTCCTCAGCAAACTAAAGAGATTTTGTATGCTGTTTATTTCAACATTTATTTCTCATTTTAGAGCAGCAGTTTTCAAATTACCCTCCAATGAACCTTCCGTGAAAAAGTTCATTGGCAGATTAAATATCTAGCAACTATAAAAGAAAATGTTTATTGACTTATTGGGTGCAGAGAAAAACAACAGACTGTTGTGAATTCATTTTACAGATCTTGTGGTATCCTCACATTTTTTAGTGAGGATGCATGGTTTCAAAAGTTCAACAAATAAAAATATGAAAAACATGTTGTGTGTTACATTCGACCCCAATTCACCCTGACACCCTTAAATAAAACGAGCTGCCTGGAGAAGACACCTAATTAGTAAATAAAGTTGCTTCAAGCTGTGTGGGTGTTTTTCGTATTTATTTTGAAAAATAAATGAGAAAACCATGAGTCCTTTTCATAGTTGTGCACCACATTGTATTTGAGGGTCAAATCAATCCCTGATAAAATTCACTGCAGCTTAGCAAAATTTTAAAAAGTTATGAATGTTTTTGGGTGGCTGTGTATTTATCTGTGAATAGGCTTCTGACCTTTTGAAAATTCACTTCGGCTGTCAAGTAAAAGCAGTTTTTTCAGCACCCGGAGGAAGAGCCAATATTTACCTCTGTTTTCAAGTTTGACATTTTACATCCGAGATAGATCCACAGTTTTTCGTTCAATATATTCAGACCAAGGCCTTATTGAGTAGATATTTTTTTAACGCATGCTACACTGCCTCCAGTGAGTAGTAGAGTGAAAGAAGCTTTACTGATCAACATATTGCCAGCTCAAGTAGTTGAACAGAACCAGGAGAAAATCGAATCGAAACCAAGTGAAACAGACAATGATGAAATAAAAAAAAGAAAGAAAAAAACTACAAAGGGCCCTAGTGGAAATTGATCATCTAAAAATCCCATGAATTTCACTTGTGAAAATCAAGTGTGGATTTAGAGCGCTTCATGGCAGAAAGCCACATGATTCACATCTTCACATATTATTTCCACATATGTGGAATGTGTGACTATAAACGGCCTGAAGAAGGGGAATATTTTAATAAAACCTTGCCCCTTTTCTTTGTTTTAACTCTGGAAAGAATAATAATAAAAAAAAAAACATCTACCAAGCTGAATAGTTAATTTTACTTTTCATTCATGGAATTTCATATTTGACCACTTTTATGCAGTGATGCTAACTGGTGGATGCTTTGGCCCTGCAATAAAACTTACATGAAGCTGTGCTAGCATGTGAACTGTAAGAGCACTGCTACAGTATTTAGTCCCCCGCTTACAAAAATGTGTTCAAATATTAAAGCACTGGAAAGACCCACACACAGCCAAGGTTTGGTCCAACTGATGCATACACAATGTTTTAAATTGCCCCCCCTTCCCTTTGCCTTTCCCATGGGGCGGTATAAATATTGATGAGGCAGGTGCCCTGCTTGTCTGACATAATGATGTGGCGCGACGCCGTCTCGTCCAATGAAGAGCGCCACTGGGACGGGATCAAACAAAGCCAGGCTCATAGGAAGTGTCTGTGTGAGGGATCAGCAAAAGAGCCAAACTTAACCTGCCGCTGTTCACACGAAACCTGTTTTTCACACCGAGTCACGAACCCACAGCAAACCCGAGTTGCCCCGCCGAAGGTCACACCGCCTCACACACCTGGGCTTGAAATCCATACTACTTTCTGCCTCGCTACGCTGGCATGTGGTGTGTGGGCTGCCTCATAAACACCTCTGCTGAGGAGCTCATTTAATGATAGTCAGGGTATTAAGCAGACCAGCGTGACACATAAAGTATACGACGCTTCCCCGGTATGAGCAAGAGGCGCTGAGTGGTTGACCTACTGAAAACAAGAGGCCAGAAGCTGCGAAACTAATAATGTCTCAAACCTCATAAACGCCACAAGGGAGAGCAGAGGTGCAATGTATTATGAGCATTCTTCATTAAAACGCAGCATATTCAACACGAGACTTAGTCTCAACACGAGACTTAGAGATCCATTAGACAAGTCTTGCAGAGCTTAGACCACTGAGAGCTGTTTAACAGCTGGAGGCGAAGTACAGCAATGAGCTCAACCTTATTTTGGCTGAAAATGTTCTGAAATATCCAAGAAAGACCATGTCTGCCTTAATGGAAGCATCAGAAAATAAATTCACATTATCTTACTGTTTCACTATTGAGAATTAGAGGGGCAGTATTAGGCACATAGTGTCATTTTATAGCGCAATCAAATAACTATGTTACCTTCAGTTATTATAAAAATACTGTCAAACATGACTTAGAAGAAATTTGACTTTGTAATTAAACTCACTAAAATTGAGGTTCTGTCTCTTTAAGAAATCCCCGCTCTTCAGGAAGTCATCATAACATGGCTTATCTATTAGCCCTTTAACAATGTTTTCACTAGAGTTGCACTGTGAAGTCGCTTGCATAATGAGCTCAGCAGTTCCACCAGGTGTTTGCTAATTGCTGCTGGCTAGTCTGAAGGAGCTGAGTGGGGGAGTTGCAGTGGACGGGTGCTTTGTAAGGTCAAAGATAAGATTGGAAACCGTGGCTCCGAAGATGAGCTTCGTCCTTCGAGGCGGCGCTGGTTCACCCAGGTGTGGAATCTGAATGGTTTGAGAAACGATTGTATGATTTCTCAAACATGCATGAAAAAAATCAAAGCAGCACTCCACATAATGAAGGAATAACACTATAATACCATGTAAAGCTCAAAACAGTTCATCTTACATAATACTGCCTCTTTAACAGGACAATAATCCCAACTGGGTTTGGAATGGAAAAAAAAAACAGGCTAATGGCAACAACCAATTCAAATAAGTTCTACCAAGAATCGTGGTCAGTCAGCCAATTCAGAATCATCCCAGAAGCTCGGGTGTACGGATGTACCCATACACACAAAGTAGTGGTTTACTTTTGAGTCAGTAAAGACATTAAGGCGGCTTTGATCTTTTCAGCACTTTCCTACAGTATCCCTCTTAGGAGCCTCTGCTATACCCCACTTTAAGAGCCACTGCCTCATTGCGCTGTGCTCATTCCTTCACCTACAATTTAGTTTGAACTCAGGCGATGCATTTTTGCACAATTTGACTGTTTCCTCGTTCAGTTTGAACAAAGGGGGTTAAAACTCGGGTTGAAGTCATGATCAGGTGGTTCATTATGATCATGCTTCCTTTGTTGGTGCCTTAATTATTCTGCAGGGATTTCAAAAGTATAAAACATTGCAGTGAAAGACTTCCCTCTTTAGTAATTTCTTCCTGATGCAATGTAGTGCAACCAAAAATGAAAAGCAAGTGGATTCAGTGTTTGGACATGAAAGCTTACTGTTCTTGGACAACTTCCTTCAAAATTCATCTCAAACCGATTCCAGATACGACAGACCCGCGTTCAGGAGTCAAGCAAAACTACTAGTCCCAGCCCTTTTTCTTGCATGGTACACAAAAGCAACTCTTCTTGTTTTGTTGTGTGAAAATATGACAGTCTGAAGAAGACTCACTCTCAGCAAAGATCCTTTTTACTTGTACATTATTGATACGCCTTATTTTATCTGCCCTCCAGTGAGGATTTTTCCTGGGAACTTTGTTCACATATGCATGGTTGCATAAAAATTTAAAGGCAACCTAACTTGTAAAACAAACCAAAAAAAAAAAAAAAGAACGCATTATTATTTGCGAATCTATGTTCGTGGCCTCGCTGTTCCTCTTTGACGGATAATGTGCCTCGAGTGACCCATTTCCAACTGGCCCATGGAGGAAATTCAGCACTCCTTATCTGTAGAACGCAGACATAGAACTATCAGCCTTGGATTTTCTTCCCTGCACACTCATGAGTGCCACTTGGTGTGGTAAAATAAACTGCAGACGGGAGCTGAAAGCTAAATATGACTGAACTAAAATAAGCAAAACAAGTCTGGAAGAAACATTTATTGTGAATATGTCTCTGTGTGTTGGTTATGTTGTCCACGGTATTGAAAAGAGATGCGAGATTTAATTCAGGACGCCTCGGCAGATTGGAGGATAAAACAATGTTGGTAGACGGGGCCATCTAGTGTACAAAAAATGCCTATGCAAAGCTGAGTTTGAGCTAAGAAAAATTTCTATTGATATATTATTTGGAAAAAAATGTATGCAACTCAAAAACTCTGGAGAGCTGATCATTTAAAACCCCATTCATAAGACCATTTTTCTACTTTACGAATTGCTTTCTTAATATTTCCTACCACATGTTTTATATTCTTTCCTCTCATCCATATGGCCCCATCATCTGCACATAATGCAGATTTTAATGGCACTAATTGGACTACATTGAGGAATTCTATTTTCCACCTTAAATTCTTTTGAATAAACATTTCCAATCTTCACTCTTATGTTTCTGTCCAGCAAAAAATTGCTATCCAATTATACATCTTCCCACATATTCCCATCTGATTGATTTTTATAAGTAGTCCTTCACTCCGTAATGAATCATATGCTTTTTCTATATCAAAAATACAGCAATAATTATCTCCTTCATTTTTAGAGCTTTCTCTATGTCATTACTGACTCTAGTTAGTGCATCAATTGTTTATCTCCCCATCCATTAATTAATTTCTTATGCTCAAGAATAAATCCTAATCTATTGACTGTTACTTTCTCCATCCATTTACTTAAATGAGTAGTTAAAGCTATAGGTCTATGGCTTATTAAATGGTAGTATTGTTGCCCTTTTCCAGCTATTTGGTATTAAGTCTTCTTTCCATATTTATTAAACAATTTTAATATTAATTTCAATGTTGCTTTTTCAATTTTCTAAACATTGACCAAACTTTCTGTAATTTTATTTCTGAACCTATTGAGGAACGATATTCTCTCCATGTTTTCTTTTTTGCTTCCTCAGTAGTTTTACGAGCCATTGCTCTTTTCCTTTTATATTCAATAAGGTTTTCGGTTGTTATGTTTATCTGTAGTATTTTAAATACCTTGTTACGATCTTTAATTGCTCTACTACATTTGACATTCCACCAAGGAACTACTTTTTTCTCACCTTTTATTTTTGGTATGATAGAATTTGCAGCATTTAAAATATGTTCTGTTATCTGACTTGTACATTCTTCAATTTTCCCTGTTAATGTAACCATTTGACTGTTTTTTTCACAATATATTTTAAATTTTAGCCAATTAGCTCCATTAAAGCACCATCTTGTTTATATGAAATCTTCCTGCCTTTATATTGTCATTAATTATTGTACTTACTGGAAAGAGCTGACTCCCTAATATAGACTCCCAGTTGGTATCCCATTCACATGAACTAACAAGACAGTGAGATATCTTTCTCTGGTTCCCCAGCAACATGCTTCTTCTTATTATATTTGTTTATTTATATATGTGTATATATATATATATAGATAGATAGATAGATAGATAGATAGATAGATAGATATAGATAGATAGATAGATAGATAGATAGATAGATAGATAGATAGATAGATAGATAGATAGATAGATAGATAGATAGATAGATAGATAGATAGATAGATAGATAGATAGATAGATAGATAGATAGATAGATAGATCATAATTAATGGTTGAACATCAAAACTCATATATCCCACAAACTCTTTGTCTGACAGAGTTTTCTCTTCAAACTTTAGCATGATAGAAAAACTATCACTAATTTCTCCATTTTTGTTTCTTTCAACTGTCGGACTACAACTACTTTCCCTCCTGACATATTTGATTTAATATCATCAACTGGCACACCAGGAGAAATACCTGAAATCACACCACACACATATTTCCTGTTGTCTAGCATTCTCCCCCTTACATTCTCACCTAGAACTTTTTCTATATCCAGTGCTCTTTCTTTTCATTTCATTTTAATCATAAATGATTAATAATCATTCATCTTTCAACATTTTAACATATTTCACTTATCCAACCAGTGAGTTGATTTCTTTAGTAAGTTTAATCAGATTCCTCTTTGACCATTTTCAAAACTATTTTAAACTCTGTCATCACAACTGTTTTTCCTTCAGCCTCAGAAACAGACAATTCTGTTAGTTGTCTTGATTTCCACAAAATCACTCCCTGACATGTCATTTCGCTCTGACGGTGGGACGTGTCCGACACACCTCACCAGGGAGGCTTTCTGGAGGCGTCCTGACCAGATGTCTGAGACACTTCAACTGGCTCCTCTCGATGTGGAGGAGCAGCGGCTCTACTCTGATTCCCCCCCAAATAACTGAGCTGCTCACTCTATCTCTAAGGGAGAGCCCAGACACCCTACGGAGAAAACCCATTTGGAGGGTGGAAACGTCGATCGACCGCTAAATTCAGAGCTTCGTTTTTGACTCAGCTCTCTCTTCATCACGACAGACCAGTTCAGCAGCCGCATCACTGTAGACACTGCGCCAATTCATTTGTCGATCTCCTGCTCCCTTCTTCCTTAATTTGCGAACAAGACTGGACCAGTCTTGAGAGGTTCTGGCCAGAACCTCTCAACCTCAGTCAAATCAGTGCACTGGCCATCAGAATCTCGGTCCCCCTTCTTCCCTCATTTGTGAACAAGACTGGTTCCAGAACCATAGCCATGGTTCTGGAAGACTGGTTCCAGAACCATAGCCATGGTTCTGGAACCAGTCTTGAGAGGTTCTGGCCAGAACCTCTCAACCTCAGTCAATCAGTGCACTGGCCATCAGAATCTCGGTCCCCCTTCTTCCCTCATTTGTGAACAAGACTGGTTCCACAACCATGGCTATGGTTCTGGAACCAGTCTTGAGAGCTTCTAGCCAGAACCTCTCAACCTCTCAACCTCAGTCAAATCAGTGCACTGGCCATCAGAATCTAGGTCCCCCTTCTTCCCTCATTTGTGAACAAGACTGGTTCCAGAACCATAGCCATGGTTCTGGAACCAGTCTTGAGAGGTTCTGGCCAGAACCTCTCAACCTCAGTCAAATCAGTGCACTGGCCATCAGAATCTCGGTCCCCCTTCTTCCCTCATTTGTGAACAAGACTGGTTCCAGAACCATAGCCATGGTTCTGGAAGACTGGTTCCAGAACCATAGCCATGGTTCTGGAACCAGTCTTGAGAGGTTCTGGCCAGAACCTCTCAACCTCAGTCAAATCAGTGCACTGGCCATCAGAATCTCGGTCCCCCTTCTTCCCTCATTTGTGAACAAGACTGGTTCCAGAACCATAGCCATGGTTCTGGAACCAGTCTTGAGAGCTTCTAGCCAGAACCTCTCAACCTCTCAACCTCAGTCAAATCAGTGCACTGGCCATCAGAATCTAGGTCCCCCTTCTTCCCTCATTTGTGAACAAGAGTGGATCCAGAACCATAGCCATGGTTCTGGAACCAGTCTTGAGAGGTTCTCGCCAGAACCTCTCAGTGCACTGGTCAAATCAGTGCACTGGCCATCAGAATCTCGGTCCCCCTTCTTCCCTCATTTGTGAACAACTGGTTCCAGAACCATAGCCATGGTTCTGGAACCAGTCTTGAGAGGTTCTAGCCAGAACCTCTCAACCTCAGTGAAATCAGTGCACTGGCCATCAGAATCTCGGTCCCCCTTCTTCCCTCATTTGTGAACAAGACTGGTTCCAGAACCATAGCCATGGTTCTGGAACCAGTCTTGAGAGGTTCTCGCCAGAACCTCTCAGTGCACTGGTCAAATCAGTGCACTGGCCATCAGAATCTAGGTCCCCCTTCTTCCCTCATTTGTGAACAAGAGTGGATCCAGAACCATAGCCATGGTTCTGGAACCAGTCTTGAGAGGTTCTAGCCAGAACCTTTCAACCTCAGTCAAATCAGTGCACTGGCCATCAGAATCTCGGTCTCTCGAAAGATATAAATAGATCCCGACAGACAGACTCAAGACTAAAGTATTGTTGGATACTCAAACGGTGGAGAGTGTTCTTCCACAGAGTCAGGGAATTCTGTGGAGCTGTCACGTCCTTTGAATTTATCTATTAATTGTGTTAAGACATGATAGCACCACTTAACACCTTTGATAAGAGCATCACATGGATATCCAATAAGTATGTCCACAATATCCTGGCTGAAAAGGCATAAAAAGTACGGCCATAGTTTGCTATCTGATATTGGGTTTTTTTCTTCTACTTTTTTATGTTTTGGTTTGTCAAGGTCATCTGATTTTGTTTGTCTTCTCCCATCATGGAACATTGGAAAGCGGAATTCTCGAATATATGTTTGAGTTGATTTTGTTTTCATCTCACGATATGGGAATAACACTCTCAGTATGTCCCTCCATTTCATCGGTACCCCGGTGCAATATTTGCTGGTTTTCTTGGCCAGATCCAATTTATTAGGGGGGATGACGAATGTTGGCTTTAAATCCTCATTATCAATATCAAGTTTGGGTTTCTCTGGTTCAGTGAGACCCAGTCCTGCTCCAATCCAATGCAAACCTCCGGATATCCAACTCATTTTGTCAAACGTTTTCTGTCTTGATTTCTTCACAATAATGTTCTTCGATGTGCCACAGATTCTCTGCTACTGGCTTACTGAAGGAAGATGAATAAGAATAATAGCCCCTGTGACGCCACACAACGGTTTACAATCGAGCAACGTCACTGCCTGTGTTGCGTAGGTCCGAGGCAGTTGACGTCAGCAAGGTGAAGCCCAGAAAGTACCACGTGACAAGCTGAAGCTGAACGCCATGTCACGTGAGTTTTATCTGCAGATAAGAGTAGGAGGCGGACGTACTTACTTTTTTTCTGTGTAAAACTAACAACGTAGAATTGTTTGTGAATGAAAATATCGGTCTCATGTTAAAATTACGTTTTTATTTACTTCCGTAATTGCGCTCACGGTAGCGGGAAAACGCCTCCACTGGACCCTCAACAAACACAGAAATGATTCAGCCGCAGAGAAACTTCTGACTTTAACGTCATCACTCTGCTAAAGGCCCGGTTCGCTGCAGGTGGTCTGAGTCGGTCCAACGACAGATTGAAACAATCTCTCTTAATATTAAATATCCTGATATAAGACACGGTACCGACTGTCACCGCGAGTCGAGACGAAACTCAAAGCCCCGGTATCACCTGGTACCACCTGCTGACTGTTCGCTCTTCTTCTCCTTAATGTTTCTACCAGGCGGGTTAAAGCCGCTGTTGACGGGATCAGGGCTGGAGGTGAGCGGCTGTAATCCCAGTCTTCCATATCTACATCTCAGAGGTGCTCAAAACATTGAGTTAACCTCTACACAGAAAAAATAGGAGAGTATTTCTTTCGGAGTTAACATTATTTTCATCTAAAAGAGTCATGTTTACACATTAGAGAGTGAAATCATTTCAATTGGTCAATAGAATCGGAGTAAAAATGTAGAGAAAATCTTATCGGAGTAAATCAAGAATACCCGGCTGAAGTTCCTTCAGTTTCGTTTCTTCCACCATCTTTTATCCCACATTGGAAAATGAAGCGACAGTTATTTGTGTTCCAGGTAAGACCCCAAATGGGTTGTAGATATATTTTTGTGGGATTTTATGATTTGTTTTTATAATTAAGACTAATTATGATGACGTGCTGCTGTATGGTCGTTTGGGGAAAGAGGGGTGCAGCGAGGAATTAACATGGTTGGCTAACTAGTTAGCATGTGTGCTTCAGCTAGCTTAATTTAGCCATTTCCAACAATGGCAGCAGAAAAAAACGTCAGTGTTGTACAATGCTACATCCATTATTTTATTTTACAAGTTATTTTTGTCGCTATTTTACGCTGAGAGACGTAGTTTAAAAGAGGAGCTAGCTGTACTACGAAGCTAGCTCTGCTAGCATGTGGAGTCAGTATTCCGCCCAGAAAATGGCGCAAGAGGACCATGCGAGTAACGGTTCTTGAACGTTGAGCAACGATAGAAAGGAAAAAAAACAGAATTATAGTTGTGCTTTGAATGCAAACTGTGTACGTTGTCAGTTAAACAATTTTGATATACTATTTCGTCCATAAACCTGTTTACATCGAGTTGTATAGAGCTGATATGTTTTTTTTTTTTTTAGTTGTGGTAATTCAAGTAAAGAGCCTCGCCCATTATAGATAGTAGTTAGCCACCCAGTGCTTCTTCCTCTTGATGGTTTCAACCTTTTATGTAAGTTTTTTTTTTTCACTTTGAAAAGTATGTTTATATGATTGTAGAAAAAAATATTATTTTCATACCATCAGGGGCGATTTTAGAATTTGACCTTTGTGGGTCCTTTGCCCTCAGCAGGGCTAAGACCCACGAAGATATTCATTCGTGCTTGTTATAAATGTAACTGCTTATTTACATACATTCACAAACAAAATTAAGAGCCATGTCAGTAATTCATAGAATAAAAGAACAATGTTCATTTTACTCAAACATATACTTATAAGTAAAATCAGACAACCTTAATTTTTCCAGATTGTATGTACCATATTTTCCAGACTGTAAGTAGCACCAGCCATAAAATGCATAATAAAGAAGAAAAATGCATATATAAGTCGCACCGAAGTATAAGTTGCATTTTTGAGGAAAATTTATTTGATAAAATCCAACACCAAGAAGGGACATGTCATCTTGAAAGGAAATAAAAATAGAATAGAAGCAACAACATGCTGAATAATTGTATGGTATGCTAACGTTACATGACATATGAACATCAAACTAAGAACGCGCTTGGTATGTTAACATAACATATTAAGAGTTATACAGATAACTATATGTGGTGCACTGAGAAAAAAATGCCACCACAATATTTAGGGTTCTTTTTTTTTTTTTATCAAATGAACTATTTTTAGGTACAATTTATTCTATTTTCTAAAAAAAAATTTTTTTTTCACAAATTACATTTCATCTCCTTATATTTATAATGCTTTCCTGAGGTGGGGATGGAGCGGTAATGGCGAAGCGGAGCCTTCGTTTGGGGTGGCGTCGCTTCTAGGTGGGTTTTGGGATGGACTTCCAGTTTGCCCCAAATGCAATCTGGACACTAAAGAAAGCGCCACGGTTGTCATTACTGACTCCTGTTTGTTTGTCCTCCAGGTCAGTATATGGTGAAAATACCCCACCGAAACTATTCTGTAATGTGCCTGCATACTGATTGATAAATAATATTTTATTGAGTCAAGGTTTCTGTGCAGTGTTTTGCCAGTTTTATCAGGCAAGGGTAAACGTTAGCAGTATGCCGGCTCACTCAGGACCATTATTTCTCAAAGTCTCAATGTAGGACCGTTATTTCCTAACGTTTCCATATGGGCCGTTATATTTTAACGTCTACATTTTTGAGAAGTTTTTATTTTGATCACTCCCTAATGTAGACTCCCAGTTGGCATCCCATTCACATGACCTAACAGGACAGTCAGATATCTTTCTCTGGTTCCCCAGCAACATCCTTCTTCTTATTCTTCTTTAGTTTTTTATTGGCAGTTCTAGCCAGAACCTCTCAACCTCAGTGAAATCAGTGCACTGGCCATCAGAATCTCCGTCTCTCAAAATATATAAATAGATCCCGACAGACAGACTCAAGACTAAAGTATTGTTGGATACTCAAACGGTGGAGAGTGTTCTTCCACAGAGTCAGGGAATTCTGTGGAGCCGTCACGTCCTTTGAACTTATCTTTTAATTGTGTTAAGAAATGATAGCACCACTTAACACCTTTGATAAGAGCATCACATGGATATCCGATAAGTATGTCCACAATATCCTGGCTGTAAAGGCATAAAAAGTACGGCCATAGTTTGCTTTCTGATATTGGGTTTTTTTCCTCTGGCTCTCCAGCCGGCTCCTGCGTCTGCTTTGCCGGCTCCAGCGTCCCTTCCTCTGGCTCTCTAGCTGACTCCAGCGTCCTTTCCTCTGGCTCTCCAGCCGGCTCCTGCGTCTGTTTTGCCGGCTCTCCAGCCGGCTCCTGCGTCTGCTTTGCCGGCTCTCCAGCCGGCTCCAGCGTCCTCTCCTCCGGCTCTCCAGCCGGCTCCAGCGTCTTCTCCTCCGGCTCTCCAGCCGGCTCCAGCGTCCGCTCCTCCGGCTCTCTAGCTGACTCCAGCGTTTGTTCCTCTGGCTCTCCAGCCGGCTCCTGCGTCTGTTTTGCCGGCTCTCTAGCCGGCTCCTGCGTCTGCTTTGCCAGCTCTCCAGCCGGCTCCAGCGTCTTCTCCTCCGGCTCTCCAGCCGGCTCCAGCGTCCGTTCCTCTGGCTCTCCAGCTGACTCCAGCGTCCGCTCCTCTGGCTCTCCAGCTGACTCCAGCGTCCGCTCCTCGGCTCTCCAGCCGGCTCCAGCGTCTTCTCCTCCGGCTCTCCAGCCGGCTCCAGCGTCCGCTCCTCCGGCTCTCCAGCCGGCTCCTGCGTCTGCTCTGCCGGCTCTCCTTTGCCGACTCCAGCGTCCCTTCCTCTGGCTCACCAGCCGGCTCCAGCGTCCGCTCCTCCGGCTCTCCAGCCGGCTCTCCAGCCGGCTCCAGCGTCTTCTCCTCCGGCTCTCCAGCCGGCTCCAGCGTCCACTCCTCCGGCTCTCCAGCCGGCTCCAGCGTCCATTCCTCTGGCTCTCCAGCCGGCTCCAGCGTCCATTCCTCTGGCTCTCCAGCCGGCTCCAGCGTCCCTTCCTCTGGCTCTCCAGCCGGCCCAGCGTCCGTTCCTCTGGCTCTCTACTGACTCCAGCGTCCGTTCTTCTGGCTCTCCAGCCGGCTCCTGCGTCTACTTTGCCGGCTCTCCAGCCGGCTCCAGCGTCCGTTCCTCTGGCTCTCTAGCTGACTCCAGCGTCCGTTCCTCTGGCTCTCCAGCCGGCTCCAGCGTCCGTCCTCCTGCTCTCCAGCCGGCTCCAGCGTCTCCTTTGCGGCTCCAGGGTCCCTTCCTCTGGCTCTCTAGCTGACTCCAGCGTTTGTTCCTCTGGCTCTCCAGCCGGCTCCTGCGTCTGTTTTGCCGGCTCTCCAGCCGGCTCCAGCGTCCGTTCCTCTGGCTCTCCAGCTGACTCCAGCGTCCGCTCCTCCTCTCAGCACCACTTAACACCTTTGATAAGAGCATCACATGGATATCCGATAAGTATGTCCACAATATACTGGCTGTAAAGGCATAAAAAGTACGGCCATAGTTTGCTATCTGATATTGGGTTTTTTTCCTCTGGCTCTCCAGCCGGCTCCTGCGTCTGTTTTGCCGGCTCTCTAGCCGGCTCCTGCGTCTGCTTTGCCGGCTCTCCAGCCGGCTCCAGCGTCCTCTCCTCCGGCTCTCCAGCCGGCTCAAGCGTCTTCTCCTCCAGCTCTCCAGCCGGCTCCTGCGTCTGCTTTGCCGGCTCTCCAGCCGGCTCCAGCGTCCTCTCCTCCGGCTCTCCAGCCGGCTCCAGCGTCCGTTCCTCTGGCTCTCCAGCTGACTCCAGCGTCCGTCCTCTGGCTCTCCAGCTGGCTCCAGCGTCTTCTCCTCTGGCTCTCCAGCCGGCTCCAGCGTCCGTTCCTCTGGCTCTCCAGCCGGCTCCAGCGTCTTCTCCTCTGGCTCTCCAGCCGGCTCCAGCGTCCCTTCCTCTGGCTCTCCAGCCGGCTCCAGCGTCCGCTCCTCCGGCTCTACAGCCGGCTCCGCGTCTGCTCTGCCGGCTCTCCTTTGCCGACTCCAGCGTCCCTTCCTCTGGCTCTCCAGCCGGCTCCAGCGTCCGCTCCTCCGGCTCTCCAGCCGGCTCCAGCGTCTTCTCCTCCGGCTCTCCAGCCGGCTCCAGCGTCTTCTCCTCCGGCTCTCCAGCCGGCTCCAGCGTCCGCTCCTCCGGCTCTCCAGCCGGCTCCTGCGTCCATTCCTCTGGCTCTCCAGCCGGCTCCAGCGTCCCTTCCTCTGGCTCTCCAGCCGGCTCCAGCGTCCCTTCCTCTGGCTCTCTAGCTGGCTCCAGCGTCCTTTCCTCTGGCTCTCCAGCCGGCTCCTGCGTCTGTTTTGCCGGCTCTCCAGCCGGCTCCAGCGTCCGTTCCTCTGGCTCTCCAGCTGACTCCAGCGTCCGCTCCTCCTCCTCAGCACCACTTAACACCTTTGATAAGAGCATCACATGGATATCCGATAAGTATGTCCACAATATACTGGCTGTAAAGGCATAAAAGTACGGCCATAGTTTGCTATCTGATATTGGGTTTTTTTCCTCTGGCTCTCCAGCCGGCTCCTGCGTCTGTTTTGCCGGCTCTCTAGCCGGCTCCTGCGTCTGCTTTGCCGGCTCTCCAGCCGCTCCAGCGTCTTCTCCTCCGGCTCTCCAGCCGGGTCCTGGTCTTCTGCTCCAGCTCTCTAGCCGGCTCCTGCGTCTGCTTTGCCAGCTCTCCAGCCGGCTCCAGCGTCTTCTCCTCCGGCTCTCCAGCCGGGTCCTGCGTCTTCTCCTCTGGCTCTCCAGCCGGCTCCAGCGTCCGTTCCTCTGGCTCTCCAGCTGACTCCAGCGTCCGCTCCTCTGGCTCTCCAGCCGGCTCCAGCGTCCGTTCCTCTGGCTCTCCAGCCGGCTCCAGCGTCCCTTCCTCTGGCTCTCCAGCCGGCTCCCGCGTCTGCTCTGCCGCCTCTCCAGCCGGCTCCTGCGTCTCCTTTGCCGACTCCAGCGTCCGTTCCTCTGGCTCACCAGCCGGCTCCAGCGTCCATTCCTCTGGCTCTCCAGCCGGCTCCAGCGTCCATTCCTCTGGCTCTCCAGCCGGCTCCAGCGTCCATTCCTCTGGCTCTCCAGCCGGCTCCAGCGTCCCTTCCTCTGGCTCTCCAGCCGGCTCCAGCGTCCGCTCCTGGCTCTCTAGCTGACTCCAGCGTCCGTTCTTCTGGCTCTCCAGCCGGCTCCAGCGTCCGTTCTTCTGGCTCTCCAGCCGGCTCCAGCGTCCGTTCTTCTGGCTCTCCAGCCGGCTCCAGCGTCCATTCTCTGGCTCTCCAGCCGGCTCCAGCGTCCATTCCTCTGGCTCTCCAGCCGGCTCCAGCGTCCGCTCCTCCTGCTCTCCAGCCGGCTCCAGCGTCTCCTTTGCCGGCTCCAGGGTCCCTTCCTCTGGCTCTCTAGCTGACTCCAGCGTTTGTTCCTCTGGCTCTCCAGCCGGCTCCTGCGTCTGTTTTGCCGGCTCTCTAGCCGGCTCCAGCGTCCGCTCCTCCGCCTCTCCAGCCGGCTCCAGCGTCTGCTTTGCCGGCTCCACCGTATGCTCCTCCGGCTCTCCAGCCGGCTCCAGCGTCTCCTTTGCCGACTCCAGCGTCCGTTCCTCTGGCTCTCTAGCTGACTCCAGCGTCCATTCCTCTGGCTCTCCAGCCGTCTCCTGCGTCTGTTTTGCCGGCTCTCCAGCCGGCTCCTGCGTCTCCTTTGCCGGCTCCCGCGTCTTCTCCTCTGGCTCTCCAGCCGGCTCCAGCGTCCCTTCCTCTGGCTCTCCAGCCGGCTCCAGCGTCCCTTCTCTGGCTCTCCAGCCGGCTCCAGCGTCCTCCTCCGGCTCTCCAGCCGGCTCCTGCGTCTCCTTTGCCGGCTCCCGCGTCTTCTCCTCTGGCTCTCCAGCCGCTCCAGCGTCCCTTCCTCTGGCTCTCCAGCCGGCTCCAGCGTCCTTCCTCTGGCTCTCCAGCCGGCTCCAGCGTCCGCTCCTCCGGCTCTACAGCCAGCTCCCGCGTCTGCTCTGCCGCCTCTCCAGCCGGCTCCTGCGTCTCCTTTGCCGACTCCAGCGTCCGTTCCTGGCTCACCAGCCGGCTCCAGCGTCTCCTTTGCCGACTCCAGCGTCCGTTCCTCTGGCTCTCTAGCTGACTCCAGCGTCCATTCCTCTGGCTCTCCAGCCGCTCCTGCGTCTGTTTTGCCGGCTCTCCAGCCGGCTCCTGCGTCCTTTGCCGGCTCCAGCGTCTTCTCCTCTGGCTCTCCAGCCGGCTCCAGCGTCCGTTCCTCTGGCTCTCCAGCCGGCTCCAGCGTCCCTTCCTCTGGCTCTCCAGCCGGCTCCAGCGTCCTCTCCTCCGGCTCTCCAGCCGGCTCCCGCGTTGCTCTGCCGCCTCTCCAGCCGGCTCCTGCGTCTCCTTTGCCGACTCCAGCGTCCGTTCCTCTGGCTCACCAGCCGGCTCCAGCGTCCGTTCCTCTGGCTCTCCAGCCGGCTCCAGCGTCCATTCCTCCTGCTCTCCAGCCGGCTCCAGCGTCCTTTGCCGGCTCCAGGGTCCCTTCCTCGGCTCTCTAGCCGGCTCCTGCGTCTGTTTTGCCGGCTCTCCAGCCGGCTCCAGCGTCCGTTCCTCTGGCTCTCCAGCCGGCTCCTGCGTCTGCTTTGCCGGCTCTCCAACCGTCTCCAGCGTCCTCTCCTCCGGCTCTCCAGCCGGCTCCAGCGTCTCCTTTGCCGGCTCCAGCGTCCCTTCCTCTGGCTCTCTAGCTGACTCCAGCGTCCGTTCCTCTGGCTCTCTAGCTGACTCCAGCGTCCGTTCCTCCTCCTCAGCACACTTAACACCTTTGATAAGAGCATCACATGGATATCCGATAAGTATGTCCACAATATACTGGCTGTAAGGCATAAAAAGTACGGCCATATTTTGCTATCTGATATTGGGTTTTTTTCCTCTGGCTCTCCAGCCGGCTCCTGCGTCTGTTTTGCCGGCTCTCTAAGCCGGCTCCTGCGTCTGCTTTGCCGCTCTCCAGCCGGCTCCAGCGTCTTCTCCTCCGGCTCTCCAGCCGGGTCCTGCGTCTTCTGCTCCAGCTCTCTAGCCGGCTCCTGCGTCTGCTTTGCCAGCTCTCCAGCCGGCTCCAGCGTCTTCTCCTCCGGCTCTCCAGCCGGGTCCTGCGTCTTCTCCTCTGGCTCTCCAGCCGGCTCCAGCGTCCGTTCCTCTGGCTCTCCAGCTGACTCCAGCGTCCGCTCCTCTGGCTCTCCAGCCGGCTCCAGCGTCCCTTCCTCTGGCTCTCCAGCCGGCTCCAGCGTCCGCTCCTCCGGCTCTACAGCCGGCTCCCGCGTCTGCTCTGCCGCCTCTCCAGCCGGCTCCTGCGTTCCTTTGCCGACTCCAGCGTCCGTTCCTCTGCTCACCAGCCGGCTCCAGCGTCCATTCCTCTGGCTCTCCAGCCGGCTCCAGCGTTCCATTCCTCGGCTCTCCAGCCGGCTCCAGCTCCATTCCTCTGGCTCTCCAGCCGCTCCAGCGTCCCTTCCTCTGGCTCTCTAGCTGACTCCAGCGTCCGTTCTTCTGGCTCTCCAGCCGGCTCCAGCGTCCATTCCTCTGGCTTTCAGCCGGCTCCAGCGTCCATTCCTCTGGCTCTCCAGCCGGCTCCAGCGTCCGCTCCCTCCTGCTCTCCAGCCGGCTCCAGCGTCTCCTTTGCCGGCTCCAGGGTCCCTTCCTCGGCTCTCTAGCTGACTCCAGCGTTTGTTCTCTGGCTCTCCAGCCGCTCCTGCGTCTGTTTTGCCGCCTCTCCAGCCGGCTCCAGCGTCTGCTTTGCCGGCTCCACCGTATGCTCCTCCGGCTCTCCAGCCGGCTCCAGCGTCTCCTTGCCGACTCCAGCGTCCTTTCCTCTGGCTCTCTAGCTGACTCCAGCGTCCATTCCTCTGGCTCTCCAGCCGTCTCCTGCGTCTGTTTTGCCGGCTCTCCAGCCGGCTCCTGCGTCTCCTTTGCCGGCTCCCGCGTCTTCCTCTGGCTCTCCAGCCGGCTCCTGCGTCTGTTTTGCCGGCTCTCAGCCGGCTCCAGCGTCCGTTCCTCTGGCTCTCCAGCTGACTCCAGCGTCCGCTCCTCCTCCTCAGCCCACTAACACCTTTGATAAGAGCATCACATGGGCTCCGATAAGTATGTCCACAATATACTGGCTGTAAAGGCATAAAAAGTACGGCCATAGTTTGCTATCTGATATTGGGTTTTTTTCCTCTGGCTCTCCAGCCGGCTCCTGCGTCTGTTTTGCCGGCTCTCTAGCCGGCTCCTGCGTCTGCTTTGCCGGCTCTCCAGCCGGCTCCAGCGTCTTCTCCTCCGGCTCTCCAGCCGGGTCCTGCGTCTTCTGCTCCAGCTCTCTAGCCGGCTCCTGCGTCTGCTTTGCCAGCTCTCCAGCCGGCTCCAGCGTCTTTCTCCTCGGCTCTCCAGCCGGGTCCTGCGTCTTCTCCTCTGGCTCTCCAGCCGGCTCCAGCGTCCGTTCCTCTGGCTCTCCAGCTGACTCCAGCGTCCGCTCCTCTGGCTCTCCAGCCGGCTCCAGCGTCCGTTCCTCTGGCTCTCCAGCCGGCTCCAGCGTCCCTTCCTCTGGCTCTCCATCCGGCTCCAGCGTCCGCTCCTCGGCTCTACCACCGGCTCCCGCGTCTGCTCTGCCGCCCTCCAGCCGGCTCTGCGTCTCCTTTGCCGATCCAGCGTCCGTTCCTCTGGCTCACCAGCCGGCTCCAGCGTCCATTCCTTTGGCTCTCCAGCCGGCTCCAGCGTCATTCCTCTGGCTCTCCAGCCGGCTCCAGCGTCCATTCTCTGGCTCTCCAGCCGGCTCCAGCGTCCCTCCTCTGGCTCTCCAGCCGGCTCCAGCGTCCGCTCCTCTGGCTCTCTAGCTGACTCCAGCGTCCGTTCTTCTGGCTCTCCAGCCCGGCTCCAGCGTCCATTCCTCTGGCTTTCCAGCCGGCTCCAGCGTCCATTCCTCTGGCTCTCCAGCCGGCTCCAGCGTCCGCTCCTCCTGCTCTCCAGCCGGCTCCAGCGTCTCCTTTGCCGGCTCCAGGTCCCTTCCTCTGGCTCTCTAGCTGACTCCAGCGTTTGTTCCTCTGGCTCTCCAGCCGGCTCCTGCGTCTGCTTTGCCGCCTCTCCAGCCGGCTCCAGCGTCTGCTTTGCCGGCTCCACCGTATGCTCCTCCGGCTCTCCAGCCGGCTCCAGCGTCTCCTTTGCCGGCTCCAGCGTCCCTTCCTCTGGCTCTCTAGCTGACTCCAGCGTCCTTTCCTCTGGCTCTCCAGCCGTCTCCTGCGTCTGTTTTGCCGGCTCTCCAGCCGGCTCCAGCGTCCGCTCCTCCTCCTCAGCACCACTTAACACCTTTGATAAGAGCATCACATGGATATCCGATAAGTATGTCCACAATATACTGGCTGTAAAGGCATAAAAAGTACGCCATAGTTTGCTATCTGATATTGGGTTTTTTTTCCTCTGGCTCTCCAGCCGGCTCCTGCGTCTGTTTTGCCGGCTCTCTAGCCGGCTCCTGCGTCTGCTTTGCCGGCTCTCCAGCCGGCTCCAGCGTCCTCTCCTCCGGCTCTCCAGCCGGGTCCTGCGTCTCTGCTCCAGCTCTCTAGCCGGCTCCTGCGTCTGCTTTGCCAGCTCTCCAGCCGGCTCCAGCGTCTTCTCCTCCGGCTCTCCAGCCGGCTCCAGCGTCCGCTCCTCTGGCTCTCCAGCTGACTCCAGCGTCCGCTCCTCTGGCTCTCCAGCTGGCTCCAGCGTCTTCTCCTCTGGCTCTCCAGCCGGCTCCAGCGTCCGTTCCTCTGGCTCTCCAGCCGGCTCAGCGTCCTTCCTCTGGCTCTCCAGCCGGCTCCAGCTTCTTCTCCTCTGGCTCTCCAGCCGGCTCCAGCTCCCTTCCTCTGGCTCTCCAGCCGGCTCCAGCGTCCGCTCCTCCGGCTCTACAGCCGGCTCCCGCGTCTGCTCTGCCGGCTCTCCTTTGCGACTCCAGCGTCCCTTCCTCTGGCTCACCAGCCGGCTCCAGCGTCCTCTCCTCCGGCTCTCCAGCCGGCTCCAGCGTCTTCTCCTCCGGCTCTCCAGCCGGCTCCAGCGTCTTCTCCTCCGGCTCTCCAGCCGGCTCCAGCGTCCGCTCCTCCGGCTCTCCAGCCGGCTCCTGCGTCCATTCCTCTGGCTCTCCAGCCGCTCCAGCGTCCCCTTCCTCTGGCTCTCCAGCCGGCTCCAGCGTCCGTTCCTCTGGCTCTCTAGCTGACTCCAGCGTTTGTTCCTCTGGCTCTCCACCGGCTCCTGCGTCTGTTTTACCGGCTCTCCAGCCGCTCCAGCCGTCCGTTCCTCTGGCTCTCCAGCTGACTCCAGCGTCCGCTCCTCCTCCTCAGCACCACTTAACACCTTTGATAAGAGCATCACATGGATATCCGATAAGTATGTCCACAATATACTGGCTGTAAAGGCATAAAAAGTACGGCCATAGTTTGCTATCTGATATTGGGTTTTTTTCCTCTGGCTCTCCAGCCGGCTCCTGCGTCTGTTTTGCCGGCTCTCTAGCCGCTCCTGCGTCTGCTTTGCCGGCTCTCCAGCCGGCTCCAGCGTCTTCTCCTCCGGCTCTCCAGCCGGCTCCTGCGTCTTCTCCTCTGGCTCTCCAGCCGGCTCCAGCGTCCGTTCCTCTGGCTCTCCAGCTGACTCCAGCGTCCGCTCCTCTGGCTCTCCAGCCGGCTCCAGCGTCCGTTCCTCTGGCTCTCCAGCCGGCTCCAGCGTCCTTCCTCTGGCTCTCCAGCCGGCTCCAGCGTCCGCTCCTCCGGCTCTACAGCCGGCTCCCGCGTCTGCTCTGCCGCCTCTCCAGCCGGCTCCTGCGTCTCCTTTGCCGACTCCAGCGTCCGTTCCTCTGGCTCACCAGCCGGCTCCAGCGTCCATTCCTCTGGCTCTCCAGCCGGCTCCAGCGTCCATTCCTCTGGCTCTCCAGCCGGCTCCAGCGTCCATTCCTCTGGCTCTCTAGCTGACTCCAGCGTCCGTTCTTCTGGCTCTCCAGCCGGCTCAGCGTCCATTCCTCTGGCTCTCCAGCCGGCTCCAGCGTCCATTCCTCTGGCTCTCCAGCCGGCTCCAGCGTCCATTCCTCTGGCTCTCCAGCCGGCTCCAGCGTCCGCTCCTCCTGCTCTCCAGCCGGCTCCAGCGTCTCCTTTGCCGGCTCCAGGGTCCCTTCCTCTGGCTCTCTAGCTGACTCAGCGTTTGTTCCTCTGGCTCTCCAGCCGCTCCTGCGTCTGTTTTTGCCGGCTCTCCAGCCGGCTCCAGCGTCCACTCCTCCGCCTCTCCAGCCGGCTCCAGCGTCTGCTTTGCCGCTCCACCGTATGCTCTTCCGGCTCTCCAGCCGGCTCCAGCGTCTCCTTTGCCGACTCCAGCGTCCGTTCCTCTGGCTCTCCAGCCGTCTCCTGCGTCTGTTTTGCCGGCTCTCCAGCCGGCTCCTGCGTCTCCTTTGCCGGCTCCCGCGTCTTCTCCTCTGGCTCTCCAGCCGGCTCCAGCGTCCCTTCCTCTGGCTCTCCAGCCGGCTCCAGCGTCCCTTCCTCTGGCTCTCCAGCCGGCTCCAGCGTCCGCTCCTCCGGCTCTACGCCGGCTCCCGCGTCTGCTCTGCCGCCTCTCCAGCCGGCTCCTGCGTCTCCTTTGCCGACTCCAGCGTCCTTTCCTCTGGCTCACCAGCCGGCTCCAGCGTCTCCTTTGCCGACTCCAGCGTCCGTTCCTCTGGCTCTCTAGCTGACTCCAGCGTCCATTCCTCTGGCTCTCCAGCCGTCTCCTGCGTCTGTTTTGCCGGCTCTCCAGCCGGCTCCTGCGTCTCCTTTGCCGGCTCCTGCGTCTTCTCCTCTGGCTCTCCAGCTGGCTCCAGCGTCCGCTCCTCCGGCTCTCCAGCCGGCTCCTGCGTCTGCTTTCCCGGCTCCAGCGTCCGCTCCTCCGGCTCTCCAGCCGGCTCCAGCGTCTCCTTTGCCGGCTCCAGCGTCCCTTCCTCTGGCTCTCCAGCCGTCTCCTGCGTCTGTTTTGCCGGCTCTCCAGCCGGCTCCTGCGTCTCCTTTGCCGGCTCCCGCGTCTTCTCCTCTGGCTCTCCAGCCGGCTCCAGCGTCCCTTCCTCTGGCTCTCCAGCCGGCTCCAGCGTCCCTTCCTCTGGCTCTCCAGCCGGCTCCAGCGTCCGCTCCTCCGGCTCTACAGCCGGCTCCCGCGTCTGCTCTGCCGCCTCTCCAGCCGGCTCCTGCGTCTCCTTTGCCGACTCCAGCGTCCGTTCCTCTGGCTCACCACCGGCTCCAGCGTCTCCTTTGCCGACTCCAGCGTCCGTTCCTCTGGCTCTCTAGCTGACTCCAGCGTCCATTCCTCTGGCTCTCCAGCCGTCTCCTGCGTCTGTTTTGCCGGCTCTCCAGCCGGCTCCTGGTCTCCTTTGCCGGCTCCAGCGTCCATTCCTCTGGCTCTCCAGCCGGCTCCAGCGTCCGTTCCTCTGGCTCTCCAGCCGCTCCAGCGTCCTTCCTCTGGCTCTCCAGCCGGCTCCAGCGTCCTCTCCTCCGGCTCTACAGCCGGCTCCCGCGTCTGCTCTGCCGCCTCTCCAGCCGGCTCCTGCGTCTCCTTTGCCGACTCCAGCGTCAGTTCCTCTGGCTCACCAGCCGGCTCCAGCGTCCGTTCCTCTGGCTCTCCAGCCGGCTCCAGCGTCCATTCCTCCTGCTCTCCAGCCGGCTCCAGCGTCTCCTTTGCCGGCTCCAGGGTCCCTTCCTCTGGCTCTCTAGCTGACTCCAGCGTTTGTTCCTCTGGCTCTCCAGCCGGCTCCTGCGTCTGTTTTGCCGGCTCTCCAGCCGGCTCCAGCGTCCGTTCCTCTGCTCTCCAGCTGACTCCAGCGTCCGCTCCTCCTCCTCAGCACCACTTAACACCTTTGATAAGAGCATCACATGGATATCCGATAAGTATGTCCACAATATACTGGCTGTAAAGGCATAAAAGTACGGCCATATTTTGCTATCTGATATTGGGTTTTTTTCCTCTGGCTCTCCAGCCGGCTCCTGCGTCTGTTTTGCCGGCTCTCTAGCCGCTCCTGCGTCTGCTTTGCCGGCTCTCCAGCCGGCTCCAGCGTCTTCTCCTCCGCTCTCCAGCCGGGTCCTGCGTCTTCTGCTCCAGCTCTCTAGCCGGCTCCTGCGTCTGCTTTGCCAGCTCTCCAGCCGGCTCCAGCGTCTTCTCCTCCGGCTCTCCAGCCGGGTCCTGCGTCTTCTCCTCTGGCTCTCCAGCCGGCTCCAGCGTCCGTTCCTCTGGCTCTCCAGCTGACTCCAGCGTCCGCTCCTCTGGCTCTCCAGCCGGCTCCAGCGTCTTCTCCTCTGGCTCTCCAGCCGGCTCCAGCGTCCGTTCCTCTGGCTCTCCAGCCGGCTCCAGCGTCCCTTCCTCTGGCTCTCCAGCCGCTCCAGCGTCCGCTCCTCCGGCTCTACAGCCGGCTCCCGCGTCTGCTCTGCCGCCTCTCCAGCCGGCTCCTGCGTCTCCTTTGCCGACTCCAGCGTCCGTTCCTCTGGCTCACCAGCCGGCTCCAGCGTCCATTCCTCTGGCTCTCCAGCCGGCTCCAGCGTCCATTCCTCTGGCTCTCCAGCCGGCTCCAGCGTCCATTCCTCTGGCTCTCCAGCCGGCTCCAGCGTCCCTTCCTCTGGCTCTCCAGCCGGCTCCAGCGTCCGCTCCTCTGGCTCTCTAGCTGACTCCAGCGTCCATTCTTCTGGCTCTCCAGCCGGCTCCAGCGTCCATTCCTCTGGCTCTCCAGCCGGCTCCAGCGTCCATTCCTCTGGCTCTCCAGCCGGCTCCAGCGTCCGCTCCTCCTGCTCTCCAGCCGGCTCCAGCGTCTCCTTTGCCGGCTCCAGGGTCCCTTCCTCTGGCTCTCTAGCTGACTCCAGCGTTTGTTCCTCTGGCTCTCCAGCCGGCTCCTGCGTCTGTTTTGCCGGC
>NW_026562706.1:2500-40242 GCF_027474105.1 Poeciliopsis prolifica
GGTCTCGGGGTCAAATTTTGACCGATTTTCACACATCACCCCAGCCACGCATATGACACATCCCCGCGCTCAGGGCTTCGCCCTGAGCACGGGAACCCCTCTCACGCCTCTCTACCACCCTCCCAACAACACACCATATCTCCAAAACACTCCACCCAGGACCACCTCCAGACGCCTCAGCGAGCCCCGAAACGCACTCTAGTGAGGTTCCCCCAACGACCCCCAACGTAAACACTTAGAGCAATTTCACCCATTTTTCAACTTGCTCCCACCCAAGTACATGACCTCTCCCCGCACTCAGGGCTTCGCCCTGAGCACGGCGGACGTGGTCCCGTGTCGCTACGACCTTCCTAGCCAGAGCCGAAAATGAATGGGGTCTATGGCAGCTATAGGAAGGGGAGGGGCTAGGGCCACCAAACTCACAGGGAACCTGGGGGGGCCCATGGGGAGTCTACACACCGAGTTTGGTGACTTGACACCTTATACTTTTTGAGTTATGGAGCTTGATCACTTTTTTTTTTCAATGGGTGTCTATGGCAGCTATGTCTTAGGAACCAGCCACCTCCACCAAATTCACAGGGTACGTAGGGGACCTCCTGGGGATCCTCTGTGCCAAGTTTGGTCCACCTGACACCTTTACTTTTTGAGTTATTGAGCTTGATCACTTCGATTTTTTGGTTTTCATCCCTATATCCTAACCCTAACCCTAACCCTAACCCTAACCCTAACCCTAACCCTAACCCTAACCCTAACCCAAACCCTAAAGTCCAAACCCTAAAGTCCAAACCCTAAAGTCCAAACCCTAAAGTCCAAACCCTAAAGTCCAAACCCTAAAGTCCAAACCCTAAAGTCCAAACCCTAAAGTCCAAACCCTAAAGTCCAAACCCTAAAGTCCAAACCCTAAAGTCCAAACCCTAAAGTCCAAACCCTAAAGTCCAAACCCTAAAGTCCAAACCCTAAAGTCCAAACCCTAAAGTCCAAACCCTAAAGTCCAAACCCTAAAGTCCAAACCCTAAAGTCCAAACCCTAAAGTCCAAACCCTAAAGTCCAAACCCTAAAGTCCAAACCCTAAAGTCCAAACCCTAAAGTCCAAACCCTAAAGTCCAAACCCTAAAGTCCAAACCCTAAAGTCCAAACCCTAAAGTCCAAACCCTAAAGTCCAAACCCTAAAGTCCAAACCCTAAAGTCCAAACCCTAAAGTCCAAACCCTAAAGTCCAAACCCTAAAGTCCAAACCCTAAAGTCCAAACCCTAAAGTCCAAACCCTAAAGTCCAAACCCTAAAGTCCAAACCCTAAAGTCCAAACCCTAAAGTCCAAACCCTAAAGTCCAAACCCTAAAGTCCAAACCCTAAAGTCCAAACCCTAAAGTCCAAACCCTAAAGTCCAAACCCTAAAGTCCAAACCCTAAAGTCCAAACCCTAAAGTCCAAACCCTAAAGTCCAAACCCTAAAGTCCAAACCCTAAGTCCAAACCCTAAAGTCCAAACCCTAAAGTCCAAACCCTAAAGTCCAAACCCTAAAGTCCAAACCCTAAAGTCCAAACCCTAAAGTCCAAACCCTAAAGTCCAAACCCTAAAGTCCAAACCCTAAAGTCCAAACCCTAAAGTCCAAACCCTAAAGTCCAAACCCTAAAGTCCAAACCCTAAAGTCCAAACCCTAAAGTCCAAACCCTAAAGTCCAAACCCTAAAGTCCAAACCCTAAAGTCCAAACCCTAAAGTCCAAACCCTAAAGTCCAAACCCTAAAGTCCAAACCCTAAAGTCCAAACCCTAAAGTCCAAACCCTAAAGTCCAAACCCTAAAGTCCAAACCCTAAAGTCCAAACCCTAAAGTCCAAACCCTAAAGTCCAAACCCTAAAGTCCAAACCCTAAAGAAAGGTTTTCCCAGGCCCACCTATTCCCTAAAAATGATTAAGTGTAATGTATATTAAATATGGAATGTATATTACACTCCACATTTAATATACAAGCAATAATTTACATTTCTGTAGAGTTGGATATTAACATAATAAATCTCTATACCCACTTGTCTTAAAACCTTTAAGTTTTTAGCCATTTCATTTAGAAGTGCATAGAAATTGAACTTAACTTCCTATGAACAGGATACACATTTGGCATGTACTCCACAATGCAAAATTCTACATTTAATTTTATTGTCCTGCCAGGTTACAGCTAAAATTGCTAGAGGCAATTTGGCTAAGGTAAGAGAAGCACTTGATCCTAAATACTTTCTGTTGGAGGAAGAAAATAAAATTCAGCAAGTCATATTTTTTTCAAATTGGTGCATAAATTACATATTTTTAAAGTTTAACCATTCATTTTCAATGCTCCTTAAAATAATTTACCAATTTGTGGAAATAAGGACTTTAAGATTTACAGTTAACATTTCTGCTGTTGTCAATGGTTACTTTCTGTCACTGACCTTTCAAACTGACCTCTCAATTTAAAACTAAACTTTAAATTGAACCCCAAACTTAAAATTGAACTCCAAATTTAATTACATTAAATATTGGGACTAAATAGTAAATGGAACTTTTTATTTAAAAATCTACAAATATTTTTTACTAGGTTTTTCCAGAGCACTACTCTTTAAAGAGATGGACCTACTGGAGTTAAATAGTGACCAAAAAATGAACATTGAAGGTGCCAGTTAGAGATTTAGGATTATCCAATAGTTGGCAAAATGTTCCGCAAAGATCTCTGTGGCACATGAAGAGCATCATGCCGTTTTTAGATGGAAGCAGCTAAAAATGGGTTGGCTGAGCTTGATAACTGACTTTTCAGAGTGAAAATTGGACCCTGACATTTTACTCCAACAGAAAAAGTGTCCATTGAAGGCCAGATGCCCATATGTAAAAGGTGGAAAACTTCAACAATCCAATGCACAGTTAAAGGGCATCACAAAAATTAGGGTGCATTTTCTCTTCTAACTGGCAGATTACAATTGTTACAAGGCTGTTTACACATAAATATAAGCATACTACCATAAGTGGAAAGTTATGGGAAACCAAACCATCCAAAACATTTTAGATGGTTTGGATGGAAATGATATATGGACGATATATAAACCTATCGTCCATGAACAGAGCCATACAACTACGACCCACCTCCTGAAGCAGAGATCCAGCATGCCCAGGACTTTAGGCTTGGAGTGAATAAAATTAAATGTCATAATATATTCAGATTGACATTAACTGTTTAGAACAGCAGCAATAAAATTGGCTTAGAGAAATGTTACCCTTTGGGAGATGCATTTTACCCTACCTGTTAGCAGTACTTTGAATAGGACACATTGCTGAAAGAGTTACAGCTATACTGTGTATCATTTTGTTTTGGAGCTCAGAAATAGTCCTAATTTGAACAGAAACTAAAGAGTTTTGGATTTCATTAATGAATTGTGAAACTGTTGTCTGACATTTAAAATGAATCTCTTGATATATAAATTTTTCTCACCTACTACATCATGTCTAAAGAATTTTATTTGGGCTGATTGGGACCTAACCCTGCAATAATATTACATGCAATGTTAGAGCTCAGATCATAGGAAGTTAAAGCTATTGACTTTAAGCTGAAACTTTTCTGAACTTAACATTTTTTTCCTTCTGCATTTCTAAGCTGTAGGACTGAATAGAGAATACCAGCTGGAGTGCATGTTGCTGTGTGTGTGTGAGGCTATTCCTCATAGAAGACTGGACTGCATTTAAGACTCCCGAGTCCTGGAGTCACCTTTCCCACGTGCTGTTCCTATAGGCGGAACCTGGGAAGGCTGATACGTACCGCGCCCCTGGTTTTAAAAACACACTGTCCGTTAACACCGCAAGGTGGAACCAGCATGCCCAGGAAGCAGAAGAGTTCTCCGTTGATTCTCTACTGGTCTGTGTTGAAGCCTGGCAGCCTGCAAGTTTACTGACTCACCTTAACTTCCCAGTGCAGAGTGAACTGCACATCAGTAGATAGCAAGGTGTTGCTACCCAATCATCCTCCCAAGGAAGAAGAACCTGGACCAGTTGTACTAAGCTGCTGCCTTCAAGGTCCCCAAACACCTACTAGGATTCAAACCACCAGCCCTGAAATGAGAGAAAAGAGCAATTCTAGTGCCATCATACACCGCAAGACCCCTAGAAAGCTCAGTAGCAGCAAAAGGTCATGACCACATTCACAAAGTGAAGAGACTTACCCAAAGCTGCTACCATGGGATCCATCTCAGCAGGCAGCAGTTCCACTCTGAACACCTCATTGTGACTCATGGTGCAGATTTCATAAATGTTTTAGATCCTTCTAAAAGATCTAGTTTGACAGAGGAGCTCATGCTAATCACAACACGATGTGGTTTGTTAGGGATTGCTGCAAAAACGTCTGAACTAGAAGCTAAAATATGATTTTATACAATCCAATCCTGAACATTTTACATACAATACTGATGGACATTTGAAAGTGCAATTCTGATGTTGAGATCAGCATTAACACATTTTGGCTCCTAGCACAAGCTCAGATATGAGATTAGAAGAAGAGCAGTGTTTTCTGTCTTAAAAATGGATTTTGAAGATAAAACAAATGAAATAAAACATGGTTAAAAGAGCAGAGATTTGAAACCAAATTCCAGCATTTAAAGCAGCATTATTAAGGAAGTACTTCATCCAATAGATTCTCACATGACATTTTAAAGCTGAACTGTTGTGGATTTACAATAGGGAAATATGGGAGCACATAATATGGGAAATATTGGTGGATTGAATATGGGTAAATAGGGGTTGATTTAACATGGGAAATATGGGAGCACTTAACACCCATATTTTCCATTTTAAGTCCTCCTGCACAAAAATGCTTATAGCACCTGGTATTTCTAGGAGGTCTCCCTTCCAAGTACTAACCAGGCCGGACCCGGTTTAGTTTCCGAGATCGGGTGTTCTCAATACTGTGGCCATAAGCCGCAAAGTGCTGCTGGCTCCAACTTTTTGTAAAGCACCACAGCAAGCTGCCACTTCATTTTCTTTTGCACACACATCCTTTTAGGCTTCACCATGCTTCTCTGTAGGGGTGGGTACACAGGTTCATGAGGTGGTAAGGTAAAGCTCCATGCCTGGTTCTATGTCTGCTTCAGCCCAGCCAAGGTTGATGTGGGCTTTAGGTGCACTAAACCCGGAGTAGGGGAGCTTCATGAGCACCCATATTTCCCAGTTTGTTGTGGCTCTCCATGGCCTTATGTCCACCAGAAGGATGAGCATAAACAGCCATAGCAAGGTGTGATCTGGAATGCAAACAGAGCCATTCTAGTGGCATCATAATCCAGTAAGAGTTCTAGAATGCTCAGTTTATGTGATTCATGAAAGAATACCTGACCACATTAACAAAGTGAGCAGATTTAAAGGCGTAATCATGAAAAGTATATTCTGTGATCCAGCAGGCAGCAGCTCAACAATGCACACCCCATTCTGACTCATGGTGCCAATTTTCTACATGTTTTCAAGCTCATTCTAATTCATAAACAGAGGAGCTCATGCGGATCACAACAGTATATGGTTTCTTAGAGTTTGCGCACAGAAAAAAATTAGAAGTTAAAATCTGAAACCTCACCGTGCAATGCATTCTGGGAAATGTTGTCTGACATTTTAAAGTCCATTTCTGATGTTCAGAATGTCAGAATGGCGTTAACACATTTAACGCCATTTAAAAAAAAAAAATTAAACCAGAACACAGATTGGAACCCAATTTGACTGAGGCTGAGATTTCAGCGCTGGCGGAGCTGGTGGACAATCATGACATTGTCATCAAGCCTGCGGAAAAAGGGAGTGCAATTGTCATTCTGGACAGATTCCAATATTTGTGGGAATGTTACAGAAAACTATCAGATGCAAATTACTACCTGAAACTCTCCAAGCCGATCTACCTGGAAACAATTGCGATTGTGACTAAAATTATGAATTGGTTGCACAAAAAGAAATTCATTTCGGCAAAACAAAAAACTTACCTCTTAGGACCATTTGAACCCAGGCCCAGATTATTTTATATTTTGCTGAAAATACACAAAGAACCAGGTAAATGGACATCGACAGCAGCAATATTGTCACTGAAGAGGGTATAAACGCTGTCCAGAATGTCTTTCGTCAGAATCCTGATGGTGGGAGACCAGACCAGGAAATCATTCAACTTTTGGAGATTAATTTGCTCAGGAATGATTTCAGGTTTAATGGAGAGTGGTTCTCGCAGATGAAGGGAACCGCCATGGGGAAGAGGTTCGCGCCGGCCTACACAAACATCTTCATGGCGGAGTGGGAGCGGTCCGCTCTGGATGCCTGTGATAAAAAGCCGCTGCATTATTACAGGTATTTGGATGAGATCTGGGGTGTGTGGTAACATTCAGAGGAGGAGTTCAAC
Organism: Poeciliopsis prolifica; assembly: GCF_027474105.1. Lineage (NCBI taxonomy): Eukaryota > Metazoa > Chordata > Actinopteri > Cyprinodontiformes > Poeciliidae > Poeciliopsis > Poeciliopsis prolifica. Next base: position 8,873 of record NW_026562706.1, read on the forward strand.
CGCTTCCTACACACCCTAAACACGCATAATGCTTCCATTAAAATTAAATCTTCCACCAGCGTTAAAGCCGTGGATTTCTTGGATACCACAACCTGTTAAGGTCAAAATTTCCACCACACCGGCCGATTGGACATCAAAGTCTATTTCAAACCTACTGACACCCATGCACTGTTATTTAAATCTAGTTTCCATCCGAAGCACACGCTTGCGGGATTGGTTAAATTACAATTAATTCGTTTTGATAGGATTTGCACACAAAAAGCAGATTTTTTTTGAAGCAGTTAGGGTGCTGTTTTTGGTTTTGTCCAGCAGGGGGTACTGTAGGTCCTTCTTAAGGAGGTGTTTGAAGGCCTTTTCTGAATCCAGACGGCCCAAAGATGAGACTACCATGACGCTTCCTTTCATCACCACCTACTCACCTGCTACAGTTGATTTGGCTCGTGGTTTAAAAAAATTTTTTAGGGAATTTCAATCCGTTAGTGGAAGGCTGACCGATAGGAGGGTCATACCTGCTTTCCGCAGAAACAGGAACCTGAAGGACCATCTTGTTCATGCGAAGATCGGATCACAGATTGAGCCGATAGCACCAATTGGGCAGGGTCGATGCTTGAGACACCAAAAATGGTTGCTGAAACATCGAACCCAAAAAGTTGATTTTGTCCCACCTGCAGGCGGGGGCCCACAGACCACAAATTGCGTTTATTTAATTCAATGCTGTCGCTGTAAGAGCAGGTTTGTGGGTCACACGGCGAACACCATGCTGGCCAGATTGGTCTTACATGAACGAGATGTTGCCCGACGGCTTATGAGGAAGCCAACCGCCTGTTCTGTGCTCATTTTGCACGGCATGGCTGGAGATCAGTCGAGGTCATGATTTTGCAACATGACCCGACTTGGACCCTGGGCCAAAGGCGAAAGGCAGCCTTGGTCTGGGCAGCCAGACTGGACACACACTGGCCTCTGGGGCTGAACGAGTAGTGACTGCCTCGGCTTTGGGGACCGTGAGAGTGATATGGCCAGTGTTTTGCGTCTCTGCTGCCGTTCTGCGGTGATGGAGGCGCGTTTAGTCCTTGGACCGTTTATCCCTATCCTTGAGTCCAGACCCCCCGATTCATCACCTATGATCCCCTGATCACCACATTCTCCTCCTCAGCAGGACATTTTGTGCATAACATCAAGCAGAATTTTACTAAATTCCAATCTGAAACGTCTGCTTCAAAATTACAGAATAATTGCGGCCTACAAAATAAATAAAAACCTAAGGGATTTCCTCGTCCAAGCTGAGGTAAGACCTCTGAATGGACCAAAGGTCAAAGGTCAGGGTGGATTCTTCAAGCAGCTGCACTGGGTATAAAACAGATTTAAAAGCACAATTTTCAAATTAGACCCATCAGGAAACCCCAAATCAAAAAATTGTGTTTATTTGATTACCTGCCAAATTTGTAAGATCCAGTATGTGGGTGAAACGGGTAACAGCCTCCTTACTCGTTTCACCCAACATAGATATAACATTCAAAAACTAAAAAACTCACGTACCCTTAGTGCAGTACTTTATACGCCATGGCTGGGATGCACTTTCAGCCTCGGTGCTGGAGTGCGACCCAGCCTGGTCTTCAGCCCAGAGGAGAAGGGCTGAAAGGTTATGGATCCAAAGGCTGGAGACTCGGATCCCTAGAGGTCTGAATGAGAGATAGGCCTCGCGTAGAGGCTCCCAGCAGAACGTGCCCGTGCACACAGTGGTGGGGGAAGAGGGTAAGGGGGAGAAGGAAGGGGGTTCAATTTATTTGACCTTTGACCTCTGACCTTTGACCCTGACCCCAACCCTTACCCTAACCCGGGGTTGGACCATGGATGAGAACCACGGTCAAACCCCGGAGCTCAAAGCCCACGGGAGGGGCCGGGTGCTCGACCGAGGAGGCAGGGCCCCCTTTGCGTGATTTTCATTCTGGGTCCTAACCCACTAACCCCGTCATATGTTGCCAGCTTAACTTTAGCTGCTTCATGCAGGTGGTTGTCTTGCCACCTCATGCCTACTCTCAGTCTGGCCAAGTCCTCCATATGCATCTTGTGAAATAGAATGTGCCGCAGATGAGTGCTGATGTATGTCTCTCACTGTACGCCTTACAGCTGGATCATGGATGGCTGAAGTGTTGGATGGGCCTGCATTATGTGACCTTTGGCGAATGACTTCCAATTCTGCAGTAAACGGTGTGTGTGTGGTTGAACACAGGGTACTTCTGGGGTTTCCTGCACCATTAAGGGAGGAAGGGCAGCCTCAGGATTCAGCATTTGGCTGCTTGTTGATTGCACTGCTCTAGATGTCTCTCTTTGTTCTGCTGCAACATGCTGTAGCACTGGTGTTAGCAGCTGCTTTAACTGTTTTGACTGATGGTCCAACAACACTTGCAGCCATGGTGGAGGTTGGTCTGATGGCGCTGCAGTAGCTCCCAGTAGTTCCTCATTTTCATCCATTATTATTATTTATTTATATATATATTATATATATATATATATATATTATATATATATATATATATATATATATATATATATATATATATATATATATATAATTATAGTCACTCGTGCTGCTTTGTTTTAGGCTTCAGCACATCCAGCTACTGTTTTTACAGTGAGGCCGTTATGTTTCTTGACAGCCGTTTTTTTTTTTTCCGCCTTACTTTTGCTGGAGCGATTTATCCGAAACACCCAAGACGTCCCTCCGTGTCTTGAATCCGGTCCGGAACATCCCACTTCTGACACCAGTTGTTAGCGGTGCCAGCGGATGGATTGTAAGGGTGCAGGATAAAAACTCCAGGAGAAAATAATGTTGATCTTCCTTTAATGTTGATAAACCACCCGGAGCCCAGCCGGGTGGTTTATGTGCTCTAACGCCGAGGCAGATGAACTTTACACATCCACACCAGAGTCAGCGAGCATCAACACAAAAACAAAAGTCCCCCCCGACAAAAAAGATCCCCCTGGAACACACAACCACTGCATGCAGAGTTCCGTTAACAAGATAAATACACAGTAACACACTTCCTCAGATCAACCTAGCAAGTATGGGAAATAATACTGGCATAAGGTGAAACATACAAGTACTACAATATATCGATATCTATATATAGATATTTCTTTTTTTTGTTACACAATATTTGTAAATGCAAAGGTGAATATTATAACTAGGCACTTTAAAGATGATGTGCACCAAAAATATTTGTGGTATGTTTATTTAAACCTCCGTTGCTAACCTCTTCTCTGGGAGGTCTGTAGCAGTCTTCTTCTCGCCAAGGTGCTACCAAGATATAAACAGCTATGGTCATGTGATCATTTACTCTAAAAATGTGATACTGCATCAGTATTATCCAGTTTCTCTGTGATTGTATTATTTTGTGTTTATTTATATAAATATGTATTGATATTATGAAATAATATATTTAAAAAATAAGACTAGTTGTGTGCTTTGTAAAATGCTCATCATTCATCAATATCAAAATATTCTATTCCGAATCTATTCTGTTTTCCCCATTAAGAAATTTAAATATGCCGAACCATGTATCAATCCAATTCAAAAATACTTCAATAACTTTCTTGTAAATGTAGATATTTCAGCTGTTTGACTGTTTACATTTTAAAAAAATGGTAAAAATCCGTTAACTATTTAGCGAGTTATGATTGATTAAATGTGCTGATTTCAGTTCACCTGTCAAACATGTAAGGCTGAATGGAACGGTCAACTGCTCCAAGATGGCCGCCTTAAATCTCGTCACCGACAACAGCCAAGAGCTATGAGGTGTCTATCCTTTATATATGTCTATGGTGGGACTAATGCGCCTGTCTCCAATATTGGAGGGTACAAATCCCACCCATACCGCCCCCCACCCCCAGTTCCTACACCTATGGCTCAAATAAAGCAAAAAATATGGCAAAATAAAAGTCTGAACTTCAATCCTGGCTGAGTTTTTTTTTTTCAAAAATGCATTAAATCTAGGATATTCTTTTGGTTGCAAAGGAATATCCTTTTGGACTAATTTTTTTTATGAAAAAAATCTGTCCAAGACAAAAAATCAGATATAACAAAAGTTACAGAAATAATATTCCAATACCAGTGCAGAAATATACAGCGACCTGCATAACTCCATGTTTTCAATTTTTATTCAGTCAGTGCAAAATGGTTCAATGTGAGTCATGCAAGAGGTCAGCAGACAACAAACTGGTTCAAAGACAGCGTGCAAAATGAAACACTGCTTTCTCAGGAAGCTGGGCTTTTCTCTTCTGACCTGAAACATGAAAACCCTCTGCAGTGTAGTTGGACAGACACTCAGTCTGTCTAACTGTCTGCTTTCCACGCATTAATGGTACACATACTTAAACACCAGTGTTTAAGACAAAAGTCCATCATTCAGTTTTCAGAGAGGGAAAGACAAAGTTAGATATAAACCAGATTCTGGATCATGGACTGAATGCCCAACCAGTAGTGTTTCTGTCTTTATGTACCACACTCTTTTTAGATAAGTTCTCGCTAATTACGCACCAATCAGAATTCAGACTCTGCAGTTTTGGTAAAAATTTGACCAGATCTTATTGATGATGACTGTTTTTTAGAAATTAGAATACAGAAAATCAAAAATTTATATTTTTTCCTTGCCTTCCTGATGTAAGCGATCATAAATTATTTCGATTGGAAGTAGAGGCCATGTCACACCGTGTGAGAGAGGAGTAGCTGTAAAAATGTTTCATTGTCTTAAACAAAGTTGATATTTGAAGCATCCACTCATGCTTAGCGTTATAAAATAGAAATCTCTATCTGTTTAAAAACAGCATAAAACAAGAGTGTCTTGCTACTCTGACTCTGTTCAACCTTCTTGTTATCAGCTTCATCTCTCTCTCTCTTTTTCTAAATACCTTCTTGCATTTGAATGTCTTCAAACCCGCAAACTGACACTAAAAACAGATACATTTGACACTTTGTACCTCAGTAACAGTCACCACATTGAAGAGTGTTGGTACCCTGACCTGGAGCTCAGATAGGAAATAATTGGAAAAGCCTGGATGTTGAGTTTATGACCCCCAGTCAGAGGTCAAGACTAGTTTTGTTGTTTTTCTTATGACAATGGCAAAGCACTACTCAATACTTTTACAATGCAAAAGGATTTTCTCCCCGTAAAACAGATTTTGATGAGTAATGTAATGTTGGGTCTTGCAACAATCCAGCTAGTATCTTGTGGTAATTTCACCATAAGGTACTTTTTGTTTGGCATCCCAAAGTTTCTGTTCGTCCTCAAAGATGTTCCTGGGCCATCCCTCCTCCTGCAGGAAGTAGTAGGTTAGAGTGGGCTCGTCCCTGAAGCTCTGCTGGCCTGTCGGGTGGCGCACCACTCCGCCCCTCTGAAGACGAACGGCGTAATGTTTGGCCTCGGCCCATCTGGCACACAGAACTTGTTCTAACCAGTCCACCAAGTCACTCCCTCGAAAGACTCCTTCAGGGCAGAACTGGGGCGCGCTTGAGTAGAGGTCATTGTGTCCCTGATGGGTAGAAATGTATCCGAGGTGTTTATCTGAACTCTCCATATTGGAAGGAAGTGAAATTTGGTTGCATGATTCGTCTGGACTGGAATTCCTGTGCAGATTCTGTGACTTGCCATCTCTCTGAGGATTTGTATTTAAATACTGGGGATGATGGGAAAGGTAACGTCCAATTCCATTCTCCTGCTTCACTCACCCAAACCTGTGACAATCAGAGGAATGATTCACCTGCCGAAGCATTCACACTCTCCCTTGAGCCACTAGGTGGTGATGAAGAGAAGTGGAGCACAGGAAGCAGCAAAGTAAAGGAAAGATGGCAGAGACAGGGAAAGAAAAAGCAAGGAAAAGATTAATTAATCTGAGGTGAAAGGTGACAGAAGAATAGGAACTTGTTTGAAGAAAAGCAAAGAGTATCAGCCAAGAGTCATAAAATTATAGCGCCTGGGTCTTTTCAGTAGTATGGAAAGGTTTCATGTTAAATGCTTGCTGTTGCTCTGCGGGAAACAAGACAGTAATACTAGAAGTAGACAGTAAGTGAAAATAGCCTTTTTTTTTATTTGAAAATAATCAAAACAGAAAGATGTCATGCATTTGTGTTCAACCCCCTTTACTCCATTACTGATGAAGAAAATCCATGTAAAACTGTCCAAGTATTATTAAGTCTTAGTTCAGCGGTTCTGAACTCAGGAGGGTGTTAGAGAACATTAGAATTAAGAAAACCAAACAGAACAGCACATAGAGCAGAGGTAAAGTTATGAAGAAGTTAAAAACAAGATTATAATATATCCTATAAAAATGGGAATATTCCAACAGCTACATAGATGTGTCTGTCTCCTTAAGCTGACATACTAAATGAGGAAGGCATCAATCAAGAAGTCCTTGGTAACCATCACCAGGCAAGGCTGATGCTAGCATATCCAAGGCTAACACTAGCGATCCCAACATTCAGAGAGACTATTGAAAGATTTAGATAAGGGGTGTCAAACTCCAGTCCTCAAGGGCCGGTGTCCTCCAACTTTTAGATGTGTCTCTGCTGCACCACATGAATAGAATAACTAGGTCATTAGCAAGACTCTGGAGAACTGATCTACACAAGGAGGAGGTAATGAAGCCATTTCATTCCAGTGTTTTGTACCTGTGACACATCTAAAAACGGCAAAAGCGGCACTTGAGGACTGGAGTTTGACACCTGTGATTTAGATGAAGTCTGCCTAGAAAACCAACTGGCAATCATTAGGAAAACTTGAAAATTGATATCTAGAGATGCTCTTCATGTACTTAGACTGAGTTATTTTGCATAGCTGAATGAACAAAGATATCCCAGGAATAATTTTAGCTGTAATTACAGCAAAAAGTATTTTTCAAAGTATTGAATGGCTGAATACAAATGCAAGGTTTTAGATTTTTATTGATCAAGGTACTCATTAAACAGTTATGAATACTCTTACTACATACTACAGAGTGCCAACTGTGTCCCTCGTACCTGTGAGTGTGCACTATGTCTTGTACACACTGGTCTTTGTGGTAGCGGACAAACTGGGTACGGGTGAGTCGGACATCCTCGGGCACGGCAGACGGATTCAGACCCTCTCCATCTTGGCTGTGCCACAGGCTGACAAACCTGGACAACATCATTATTTCAGGACTTTCTCCAAAGACGTTACAAAAGCAATGCGAAATCAAAGCTGAAGTCTCAGCCCACCTGTTCTTGAACGGCACAATGATGAGGTGTCTGTCCAGACCAAATATTCCAAATGAAAGGAAGCCCTGGGAAAGAGCAAGTGAAAACAAGCACAAGCTACAGTTTTTTCTACAACACACACATGCATTTCCACTGACCATATAATTGTTCAAATTTGAAATGCGAAAATAAATTTGGCAATTTTGAAAAAAAAAGAAAGTTTTTTTCCATAAATATTGCACAAGGATGATGTTGTTTTTGGGGGAATTGAAATTAGTGTATTTCACCAAACTTAAATGGAAACATTTATCACTTCACACGAGTCACATGATCAGTAACCAGATGATCAACAACATGAATGTCACTGGTGGTAAAGACGACAACAGGAAGTGGTAGGATGATGGTGCGGCGTGCTTTCAATGATTTATCACTCTAAACTTATTCACTTGTGATTTAATTGGATTTATTTCATTTGTAAAATTGTGTTTTTTTTATATTAGCAGAGCTTCAACAATGTTTTATTGATATTTGCTACAATAAATGGAGCCAGAGATACAAAATCTAGTCAGGCTGAGGTACCTGCCCGTAGTTGGCCACAGCACAGAAAAACTGCAGCTCCAGGTAAAGCCGGCCTGGATCTTTGTTGAACAGCCACCAGAGACAGCTGGACAGATTCTACATGACGAGACAGCAATACATTTGAAGGAGGTTATTAATTTGTCTTTGTGAAACAATCTGTTGCAAGCTGTCCTCTTTGCTTCCTGCTTACAGCCAGCAGACTGACGTTGAGCAGCAAACAGAGCAACACATGTCTCACAGCCTGCTTGTCATCAGTATTCTGAAGGCCTGGAGGAGGCAAATTGAGCGGTTGCTCCGAGTCTGATGAACTCGGCTGCTGTCTGTCACATGGTACTCCGCTGTGGCCTGGAGCAGGAAAACAAAAGTTAGAAATGAGGTTCCGTCAACCTTCCTTGAAGCTGCAGCATAAGTACTAGTAAAAAAGAATGTTTTAAACATATTTGTTAAAGGTGTCACCATGTTGTTAATGTGATTATATGATCATATATGATATAAAAAAAAAACATAATAATAATTAAGCTCCTTCACCTCCTCCCAGTGCTACAACTGCCACCTGAAGGAATGCACTGCTCTCAGTCAAAAACAGCTAGTCAGATCAAAGCGCAGTCAATAAACCTTGGTTACACGTGCTGAACCTTCTGCAGGCAAGGGTCTGAGCAGCATGTACACAAAAGTGATGAACAGTGCTAAGACCCTGATCCTGTCTGTGACTGGTTGTTTCTAACCAAGCGGCATATTTCAGTAGTTAGCATTGCAAACACTGGGAGAAGAAAGAGGGAGTATTTTTTTCACAGATTTTTTGACTCGTATCATACTGTCATGACAGTAATAGTTTTAACAAATATGTAAAAAACATATTATTAATAAACGTTACATACTGCAGTTTTAAGACTACTAATATGAATAATAATAGTGTTGAAATGTTGAATGTGTAAAATTACAGACTATTATCAGCTGTTTCTTTGAACATTTATCAGAATGATTTAAATGTTATGCCTAAATGTTGTCTGCATTAGCTGCTAGTTTGTGCATTTATGAACTTATTACTGTAAGTTTGTTCACTATGTGTGCTGGCCATCATGTCAGGCCTGGACATGATGGAGAGGAGAAATGTGGAAATCTCCTCAACGAGAAAAGACAAAGGGCAAAAGAGAACCAATTATTAACAACAGAGTAACAGTCACACATGTCTCCATCTGGGGATAAAAAACAAGGTCTGAAAAACTCAAATGTTTTCAAATTAAAGAGAGAATCAGAGCGGCACTACGTGAATTGATGCTGCAGATGGGAGAATTTGTGGAGTTGGCCTCCTGTTGCTGCTGCTGCTGCTGCTGTTGTTGATCTTCCAGGTCAGCAGGGGCCCTCAGTTCATCATTGATCCCAGTGATAGCAGTTCGGCTCAGGGCTTCGTACCCAATCAGCTCCCGGTCCCCCTGGCTCAGACCCATTAGAGAAAAGGCACCAAGGGCCAGGCTCACACCCAGAACAACAGCAGAGCTGATTATCTGAGGCAGAAGGAAATGGAGGGGTTTGTTAATGACAGGATGCTAGAAATAAATAAAAATAACACAATTCTTTTGGTTTAGACTGCTACTCCTATACAGGTAACAGTACAAATGAAGTAAAAACGTTTCAAACAAAGAGTGGTGATGTGCCAATAAAAAACAAAAAGACAAAATTGGAAATTCAAAAATACAAAGTTTTTCTGATTTCTGAATGCACTCTATGGAAGTACAACATTCTTCAGTGTTGATGTTGTTACGAAATGAAAAGCAGTCAAAATTAGCTATTGCCAGCATTAAAGAAGCTAAAGGACATCAGATCCAAAAGATCAATTATATCAATACCTCGTTGGTATTGGATCAATGCTAGCATGTTAGGATTGATACTTTAGATTCAAACTCACTCTTAAAAATAGATTTTATCTTTGGTTTCCTAACTATCTCATATATTTAAATTTGATTGTTCTGAAATAATAATATTTTGCACTTTGTTTATGCTGGAAAACATGTTTGTTTTTCCTATTGATCATGGGCATAATGTTAATATGTTATCAAAGTATTTTACATAAATTTACACATAAACCTTCTTCAAATTTTGTTTGAGGTTTTGACAAAAAAGTAGAGGAAAAACCATAAAACCTAAAAAGTCTGAAGTTTGATGGTACAAAAGTGAATCAAAAGTATCAGGTATACTGGTGCTGTACATCAGATTCAAACCAAAATATGCAACTCTGCACGCCTCTAGATAGAAGCTCTTTATACAAAACCTTTGTTTTCTGTGTCTTGTAGAGACATGTCTGCAGTTTGCACTGCTTGCCAGACAAAAGGAAGGCTGAAGAGAAAAGTTGATGCTTTTATCCTGGTGAGCTCTCAGCAAATCACCTCATCATGTTACACTTCTTTTAAGATAAATCAAAAATGGCAGTAGCAGTTGTACAAAAACTGAAAATTCACAAGCATTCATTCACACAGTTCTGATCAGTGGATTTCCAATAACAACGGAAGATTCCAACCTGAGCTCTGCCATAGAAGAAAGCAGAGTCAAGGGTTTCCGTCCTTTCTCCTGATATGAGTAGGAGTCCAACCATCACAAAGGGAATCCTACAAAAACACACCAAGGACAGAATACTTCAACTAAATGATTTCTCTCTTTCCAGTGGAGCTCCAGAGAATCGTCTTCAATTCATACAAGGCACATCGTTATCTTTTTCAATCAAGACAGAAATATAAAACCAAATAATAAATAAAAGACCATCTTTTCACTGTGGACGCCACTGCTCCCGTCCCTGAATTCTCACCCCCAGCCCACAGCCATGAAGAGCCCAGGTCTGAGTCTGAGCAGATCATCTCTGTTAGTCAGAGCAAGACACAGAGGGATTAAACCTGGAGACACAGAGAAGCCCAAATGTCTCTGAAGCAAAGAATAAAATGTTTATTTAGCTGCTTTACAGGAACTGATGTTTTAATCATCTGACAAATACAAACCTGTCCAGATGTAAGTGCTGTACAGAGATCCATACAATACAGTGAAGGTGAGAACTTTACTGAGGAAATGATCTTCTTGTTTCACCAGAAAGTTCCACAGGATCATGCTAATGCACACTAAGAACTATCACAAAAAGCAGAGGGTTAAGGTAACAGACTGGAGAAAATATGAATAAATATGCATTATATCAATGCAAACTGCATCAAACTTAACTGACCTGAGCCAGGAAAAGGTTCAATACAAATAGATGAGGGAGCTGATTAAATTTCCTCCTCAGCAACATCAGAGCGATGGTCCAGACCTGGGAGAAACACAAACTGAGTTTCTCTTTTAAAATATCGATGCTGATCCTTGTTAGAGACTCAACTCTTTTCACTTCTCATAACAAAACCCAAATCTGAGGCTTAGTATCAATCGAATCCGATCCGATAGAGAAAAACAGCTGAATGGACTTCAAACATTTGTAACAGTTATCTTAGAAATCTTTGTAAATGTACAGAATTACAAAATTATTTGCGAACTCTGCCCCAGTACAACACATTTAAATCCACCAACAAGGCAGTCAAACATGGAAAAACAACTTTCATTAGTTCAGTCAGTGCAGTTCAGAGCAGAATGGTCAATGTAAAATAAATAGGAAAGAATTCAAATTAAGAGTGGGAGCAAATAGGAACATTTATTATAATCTAAAATAAATAATACAGAATGAACCCACTCAGAGAACAAAGCATAGAACGAGACTGAAAAGATTTGACTTTATGGATTGGGCACATTGTCACTGATACTCAATCTTGATTGTTTCTCAAACATCAAGACTGATCCAGATATTGATATGATATCAGTGAGCCTGAGGGAGCAGCAATGTAGAAGCACCAAAACCACAAACCAGTCCTATGAGGCTCATGATGCTGATGTTGAAGCTGACATTTTCCAGCTCTGCCACTAGGGGGCTAGGGTCCATCAAAGGAATGGTCAACAACCAGGCAGACACGTACATGATCGGAGCAGACAAAAAAGTGCTGATCACCATCCCAGACGTCACCTAGAACATAGAAAAACTGCGTCAAGTCAAAAGATTTCTGGTCACAGTTCGATGTCTTTTCTCTCTGCTAGGCTTTCTAATCGAAGAGACTTAAAGAAGCAGCAAAAAGAAATGAGATGGATCAGCAGACTCATGCAGTTTGGTTGGCATTAAGGCAAGCCTGTTGCAATAAGCAATTGATCAGTTAATCACATTATGAATTAAAATAAGTTTGATAATTAGAATTCTGATTATTAATATTTTTTGAAGGATAATTTGGTTTTCAGACTTCATAATCAACTTTATGTAAAGTTTTGGTTGTGTGGCTTTTATTTCCTTTTATTTATTGTTTTTGGTTGTTGTGTTATTTTCATATTTAAATTATCTTACAGTTCAGTAAAATTTAAGTTTACCAGTCTTTGAGGGGGAAAACTTGCATTATTATGCTGTTATCAATACATTACTTGAAAATGATCTCAAAAATATCAAGATTGTTTATCGGTAACAAATTGTACAGCAGCAATTGTCTCCATAACAGATCTACTTCAAGATAAAAAAAAAATATTGTGTAGAAATAAATTACTTTACATTATAATATAATACAATATAAGACTATACAGCACCCAACTCTGACCTGGGAGAAAGACAAACTGACAAAATTCTACTCTGGACTGACGTTTATTATTTATTAATTAGCATATTTCTATGTACATACTTATTTTGGAAGTGTGATTTATATTCAGATCATATATATATATATAATGCCTCATATATTATATATGAGGCATTTCTTTCGTTAAAAGATGAAAGCTTCATGCTGCTCCTGTTTCACTCCTGATTCATAGAATTTACATGCTTAAATCTTTGAAATGCTGTACGGCATGAGTAATGCAGTTTGTCATTTCAAAGAGAACTCACCACCTCCAGCTCCATGTTGTAGTGGCCAGCATATATAGCCACGCTTGGTGCAGTTGGAAAGACTCCGTAGAGAAAAGCAAAATTGGATAAACTGGTGTGGTTCGGGGTTGTGCTGTTCACCCCGACGTCCAGGATGTCCACCATGTCTTTGCAGACCAACGGCATTACCAGGCTGAACCGGACAAACATCACATAATCACTGAAACACTAAACACTTGTAACTTCCAGATGTTACATTTTGTAGCTTGGTTTTAGATCCCCAAACTTTTCAGCTTATGTATACTAAGCTGTAATTTCAGTTGTTATAAAAATGCTGTATAGATCAAATATGATTTAAAAGACATTTCACTTTGTAATTCAATGCCTTGAAATTAGGTCTCTGTCTCTTTAAGAAGCTTAAGCTCCTTCTGAATCTCTGCCTTCAGGAAGTCATCCCAGCATGGCTCCTCGATTAACCCATTATTAACCTTGTTACTGACTCTTTGCAAGCCTGTCACTTAATTACACAACACATTGGAAGTGAGGGACAGCAGTATTGAATTTTGACTAAGATAGTTGATTTTGACAATATTACCATGTGTTGCGGAAAGTGCCTCCACTGTATGTGATGATAGCTCAGGAAGTGGTGTGTATGTGAGATGTGTGGCAGCTGTCCTCCGGTCAGAAGGGGGGCGCTGCGTGCTAGAAAACCGGGATGCTTGAGGAGCGAGGGGGAGACGGTATGTGTGGCGGGATAAGTGCAGCGGCTAAGAAAAGTCTATGCAGTTTTCAACTGTTAGCTGGCGCTATTAAAAGTTAACTTCCAACCACCTTTGTGCCACTGCGTGGTTCATGTTCAAGGTGTATGAAGGAGTTAACCCCGAAGTAGACTTCACTTTGGCCCTGGAGGAAGAACTCCCAGGTGTCTCCCAACCACGGTCAGTAGACTGAGCAGGAACGGTTAACACTGGCGACCACGAAGGGACCTCTTCACCTTGATGGACAAGTGGTGAGCTAGTAGCGGCTAGCAATAAAGCAGAGAGACTGCATTAGCCCGTTGCTTAGCAACCACAAGATGGACGCCGCCGCTCGCCACTCCCGTGAAAAATATGGGCTCGAAACAGATTATTCCAACCCGTTTATGACATTAGATATGTCTTCCGAGGGTTCAGAGTGTAGAAAGGCTACTGAAGATGTGACGGTGGGGAAATGTGAACATTACAACCCTTTTCTGTTTATCCCTACTAAAGGTTTTATTGAGAAACACAAAGTACTCCTCGCTAGATAGAGTCTTAGTTCATCCCCAGAAATCTAAAACGGTCCCCCTTTGCTTCTTTAATCCTGCCAATAAAGCTGTGACCATTAAAGAACCAACCATCTGAACCCATGCAGCCTCCCTGTGCCTCACCGGCCACCGACTCGCCAGTCAGCATTCCGGTTGTTCCTCTGCACCTGGAGGAGCTCTATGCTCAGAACTCTAAAGGCCTCAATGAAGGTGAACGCCTCCAACTTAAACGTTTGCTTTCTGCTTATGGACATGTGTTCTCTACTGGGCCTGCTGACCTGGGCCGCACCAATCTCGTCCAGCACGATATTGTTCTTCGTCCAGGTGCCCCGGTCAAACAACCCCCACGTAAAATGACAAAAGAGAAGCAGCAATGCGCCGACCGGCAGATACACGACAGCCTGCAGAACGGTTTCGCCCAGAGCAGCCACAGCAGCTGGGCTTCGCCCATAATTATGGTACGTAAGAAGGATGGGACATACCGGCTCTGCATTGATTACAGGGCTCTCAATGAGCAAACCATATTGGATGCGTATCCTTTGCCCCGCATCCAGGATATGCTGGATACACTATCTACTGCCAGATGGTTCAACACGTTGGACCTCACCTCGGGTTACTGGCAGGTGGAGCTGAAGACAAGAGCACGCAAAACAGCTGCATTCTGCACCAGAAGAGGTCTCCTCAAGTGGAATGTCATGCCGTTTGGATTATGCAATGCCCCGGCGACATTCCAGCGGCTGATGGACCGCATCCTGACTGGCATGCAGTGGGAGACCTGTTTAGTCTACCTGGATGACGTCATCGCACTGCCGAGGAAAGTGTCAGAGATGCTGCAGCGACTTGGTCAGGTGTTTTACAGACTCCAACAAGCTAACCTGAAATTAAAACCTGCCAAATGCTGCCTTTTCCGCCAGCAGGTGGCCTACCTAGGTCACATAGTGTCTGAAGATGGTGTAGCTACGGACCTCAGTAAGATCCAAAAAGTCCAAATGTGGCCCACACCATCATCCATTCAGGAGGTCCGACGCTTCATCGGTTTGGCCTCATACTATCGCCGATTTGTGAAAGACTTTGCATCCATTGCTGAACCCCTTCATAACCTAACTAAGAAAAATGCTCGTTTCCAGTGGCATGCTGAACACCAGGCTGCTTTCAATGAGTTAAAGTCTCTCCTCATCTCAGCCCCCCATTCTTGGCTATCCCCTCTGCTGCGGTGAAATGGTACTCAACACTGATGCAAGTGACACCGGCATTGGTACTGTACTGTCGCAAAAGCAGGAGGGTGTGAAACGAGTGTTGGCTTATGGCATTCGCAAGTTGGCAAAGCCTGAACAAAACTACTGCACAACAAGATGTGAACTTCTGGCTATGGTGGATTTCACATCCCATTTTCGTCAGTATCTCCCCAGCCGACCGTTTAAGGTGCATATGGACCACAGCAGTCTGCGCTGGCTGACCAAAATGAGAGAGCCAGAAGGACAGTTAGCTCGATGGCTTGAGAAACTGGCTGAATACGACTTTGAGATTATCCACCGTCCAGGTCGACAGCACACGAATGCCGACAGCCTCTCCAGGGGATCCTGCCGCCAGTCCTGCCCATGTAAAGTGCAGGACCTCTCAACATCAACCAAAACCATCAACCATCGGGCTGTCCAGTGTGAGTTGAACTCTGACACCAGCTCCCTGTTGCTGAGTTCAGTGGGGGTGGAGGACCAACCTTCCACCACAGAGGTTTGTCCAGTGGGGGTAAGTCAAAACACCTTTTCATCAGATACAGAGACTTTAGACCAAAACATTTCCACTGATACAGACAAAATGCATCACAATGTTCAAACTGATGGATGCACTGTGAAATTGACTGAGAAAATATATGTGGCTAAGACTTCTGACACAGTTTCTTTGTTTCATGGCTGGACCATGGGGGAGCTGAGCCAGGCCCAGGATGCTGATGTGGACATTGCACCCATACGCAGCTGGATGAAGGCCAGTGATAAACGCCCCCCATGGTCCGTTGTCTCGCCATGCAGCCTGGCCACTAAGACATACTGGACTCAATGGAAACGACTCTACTTCAGAGATGGAGTTCTGGTCCGTCGGTTCTACTGCCTTGATGACACCCAATTCTACCCACAAATTGTGTTGCCACGTAAACTACAACTTGACGTGATGAGACAGATGCATGAGGGGCCGGTGGGTGGACATTTTGGTGTAGAGCGGACCTTGACCAGATTAAGAACCCAATATTACTGGTACCACATGAGGGAGGATGTTGCTGTCTGGTGTAAAACCTGTACCAGCTGTGCATCAAGGGTTCATAATGTCTATTGCATTGCACTGGACATTATGGGACCTTTAAATGAGACCGAGCGTGGAAACCGCTATGTGCTTGTGATACAAGATTACTTCACAAAGTGGACTGAGGCATTTCCTATTCCAAACGAGCGAGCTGTGACCGTTGCCGGTATCGTTGCTAGTGAGTGGGTGTGCCGCTATGGAATCCCTCAAGCGCTACACAGTGACCAGGGACGCAATTTCGAGTCTGAGGTGTTCCAAGGGATGTGCAATTTGTTTGGGATAGACAAGACTCACACAACACCATTCAGGCCGCAGTCAGATGGTCAGGTCGAGCGTTTCAATGCCACCCTCCAGAAGATCCTGGCTACTACAGCACCATGCTGTCATTGGGATTGGGACCTGATGATTCCTTATGTTGTTATGGCATGCAGGTCAACCAAACATAGTGCTACAGGTTTCTCTCCAAACTTTATAATGTTAGGCCGAGAAGTAAGTTGCCCCCTGATTTGGAACACCAACCCACTGCTCCAGAGTATGTGCAGCAGATGCGGAAATGGTTGAAGCTGGCCCACCAAATTGCTAGAGAAGCCCTGAGGGACTCTGTCACATGTGCAAAGAGACAGTATGACAAAAACTGCTGCCACACACAGTATAAAGCTGAATACCCTGTGTAGTACCTCATTAAAGGAACACATCGTGTCAAGAATAAAGTCAAAAAGTTCCTCCCATCATATGAAGGCTCATTCTTCATCCTAGGCCAACTGGATGACCTAGTTTACCAGTAATTTTCTGCCGCAACACAGAATAATAGTTTCACAAGACAGGATTTGTTGGCTCGCGCTTACACAGTGTGAAGGAGAGGAGATAGCCTGCACACACAGCTGAGAGTAAGATAAATGTGATCGTTTTTGGTGATCAGCGACCAGAGGTAGTGATCAGCGATCACTGATCAGGGGCGCCGCCAGGAATGTTGGGCCTCATGACAACTGTAATTGCCCCCCCCTCGCAGCTGCTGTTACAATTTCCTAACCTTAAGTCTTGCAGTTCAGGAGAGTTCTGAGATAGCAGGGAGTCAGTCATCCGCTTTAGTCAGCGCTAGCCAATAGGGACACATCTTACATCGTTCATCTTTAGGGCCCTCCCAGGATCTTCATGTGAGAATCACCAGCAAAACTCGTTGAGTTCAAAAAAAAAAGGGAGTGTCAAACAAAACTTTGAGAATCTCAACTAAAATCTTAGGCTGTCAACCAAAATGACATGCACAAATTAGTTTATGTTCTGCAAATAACTTTTACACTTCAAACAAAAATACATAATTTAGATTTTAAAAAAGCAGAAATGAACAATAAAATAAGAAGTTTGGCTTGTATCCTTGTCTGTCTGTGCAGATGGCCTCACAGTTTTTATGACTAGGTTTAGAGTTACATCAACTGAATAAAAGTGACTTTTACATACAGTAGGTCGTCTTGACGGCCATATTTAGCCGCTTTCTGAATAGAGTAATGTCATGTACAAAGGGTCAGTATTTGATTTTACAAAAATAAAACTGACTGGAAATGAAAACCCCTGACATCCTTCCCCTGACATTTTACTTACAGTTTGGCTGTTATGAGGAGAATCAGGGCAACTCCAGTGTCTCTGGTTAATTTTCTTAGCTGGCCGACCTGCCCCATAAGAACAGAGATAACAATCTCAGTAAACCTTGTGACCCTAGAAAAAAGATACAATCTCCAACAGCTCACCATAGTGAGGCCAAGGTAAAACAACGCTGCTCCTCCGAAGGAGTTGGCCAGGCCATCGATGAACTCAGAAAGAACAGAGGGAATCCGTTCTCCCAGGGCAAAATGAGAGATGATTCCCACTATCACCATGAACACTATTGGGTTCTTCAACACCTTGAGAGGCAAAGAGACAAATTTAGAAGAATGAACCAAACGTTAATACTTCATAACTGATATTATTACCTGTAAAACTACAATTCCCAGAATACTAAGACTACTGTGTTGCAGATGGCTGGCCTGCCTCCACCTTTGCACCTCACAAAGAGCAAAGCCGATGGGATTGAGGAGCATGAGGGAAACCGGGGCGACTAAGTAGATGTACTGCAGGTATTCTGGGTACGTACTTCGATACAAAGCGTCGACTGGAAGAGAAAACACAGCCAGACCTCAGAAATGATCTGAGATCAAATGTCCATGCCGAGTGAGTCTTACCAATTGGGTATCCCAAGGCAAAGTCATTACTCTGGGTAGCAAAGATGGCATAGAGACCAGCCTTGCTATATCTATTGTCTGGACTGGCCACCATCAGCGTCAGCACACACACCAGTACAAACACTGTAACCTGCCAGCAAGACAAGGTTATTCATTTTCTTCTAATATAGCAATAATAATATAATAAAAATGTATAGACATATTGCATGCTATGATGCGCACAACACTGGAGGGCAAAAAGGCGATTCTTTACATATCATCCACAGTGCTGCTGTAGTGCAACCAATCTGTTAACCAAATGAAACCTGGAGATATTGGTGTTTTCAGTGCAGAGCGCCTCAGAAAAAATCATTTGAAACCACTGGCATTCTTTTTTTCCCTTGTCAGCTATGTTAAACACACACTTATTGCCGTAGTAACTGATTGACCACAGCTCCACGAGTGTATCATAATTCAGGAACAAAAAACACAAAAATCTTCCACACAAAAAACATTCAGTTTGTCAGTTTTATGTTTTAGGCTTGATGCTTATTTTGTTGTAATTGATCATCTGAACACAGTAATGGTTGATTAATTATTTTAATCACCTGCTCTATTGATAATCTGTCAGAGTTGGTGTGTTGGTCACCTTTTTTTAACACACCAAATTCAGCAGCACATCTACATGTCCAGGTTGTCAAAGTCAAGCCAGCATAACTGACCGGCCTCCCTCTCCTAAATTTTTAAAATTTAAACTTTTTCCTGACTTGTGAAATGGGATATCCTTGAACTTTGTTACTTAGTTGTTGTAGTGTTGACAGCAAAGTGCTGCATCCCTTTTTCTTTTATGTCACATATACATTTAAGATTGTTATGTTGACAACCTGAAGCTACCTGCTGGTGATGGTAGTCATCACCAGCAGTCATCTGTGCGTGACGTCACGTTGCAGTGTGTCTATAATAATAACATATAGACCTTTGCTACCAAGACACTCCAAAGGAAAGCCCAAATGACGTCCCCAAAATCCAACAGGACCATGTTTTTAAAGAGCAAAGCAGGAAGAGCGAATTTAGAGACAAAGTTCCCCAAACCCTTTGCCTGGCTCTCCGTGATCATGTCAGCCCTGTGGAAAGAAAAAGGTTGAAAACTTCCAAGATCAAATTCTTTGACAAGTCACACACACGTCTCTGTTTCCATACACCTACCGTCCAGCTATATAACCACACAGAATGATTCCAAAGCACTCGAGAAGAGCCGGAAACAGCTTGTCAATGGACATGTGGGGTCCCGCAGTGGAGCCAGCCAACGTGTTGTGGGAGACGTTCTTCCCGTGGATGAAGACATAGTTCTTGGGGGTCTCCATAGCAGCACTGGGTTGAGAATTGGAGGGTTTTTGGTGATGGCTCCAGAATCAGAAGATGCTTTGAAGAAATTGACATCTGAGGCTTATTGTTATAACAGGTAAAACAATTTTAACATCCTGTATTTATGGAGTTACATTTGTTTCACAATTATTCAGTAATAATAAAAAAAGTCAAACAAAAATAAAATTGTGGTCAAAACTTTTAGATTTGCAAAAATTGTTTTGTTTCTAACAAAAAAAACTTATCTCAATCAAAACATTAAACTGGTCAAAACCTTTTGAATTGTAATAATCCTTTTTTTATTGTTCATTTTTTTATTATTAAAATCACTCATTTTTGCTTGATGAAGTGAAAAAGTTATTTGCAGAACATAAACTAATTTGTGCATGTCAGAATTTTTCTGAAGTTTTCTTTTATGCTCCCCTTTTTTTTATTGAACTCAAGTTTTGCTTGCGATCTTCACTCGATTATCCTGGGAGGGCCCTAGAGATGAACGATGAAAGACGTGGCCCTGTTGGCTAGCGCTGACTAAAGTGGATGAGTGACTGCCTGCTTCTCAGAACTCTCCTGAAATGCAAGGGTTGGGGTTAGGCTTTCTGCTTCGCTTCGGTGACAGGACACACAATGTGAATGCTAAGTAATCTTCACAAAATTACACCTTTTAAAAGAAAACTAAAGTGTCCACCTTTTTTTCAAAGAAGTCTGACACAACTTATGATGACAGTTACATATCTTGTCTGCCACGTTCCCAG
This sequence comes from Poeciliopsis prolifica, assembly GCF_027474105.1. Classification (NCBI taxonomy): domain Eukaryota; kingdom Metazoa; phylum Chordata; class Actinopteri; order Cyprinodontiformes; family Poeciliidae; genus Poeciliopsis; species Poeciliopsis prolifica. The sequence goes on from NW_026562706.1 coordinate 29,457, forward strand.
TTAGCATATTGTGCTAGCTAATGTTAGCACTAGATAAAGTAGGCTTAAAATTTGTGATTTTAATTGCAATAATATTGTAACAATATTACAATACAAAAAGTTTTGACCAGTTAATTTTTTTCATTCAGATTTTTCTTTGAAATTTTTTCTTTTGTAAATTCAAAAGTTTTGATCACAATTTTTTTGTTTGTTTGTTTGACATGATTTTATTTTTGATTGAATGAAATCATCAATATTTGAACTGCAAAGTTGGATCTTATAGGTTCAAAGTCTGAAAGCACTACACAACATTCCTCTCAATTCTCATGTTTTGACTGGGAAACTACCATATTTTACCCATTTTGTGCCATGCTCCTGTATTCCTATTTTCCCATAAATTTGCCCTGTTATTACGTCACCAAACAGTTCTGACGTTATGCGTCCTGTCTGGCCTGGAGTATCCACCCTAAACCATCTAATTACAACATCCTAATTTATCCTACATGCATAACAGTGGTATGATTTGATATGTATTCTAATGTCCTTTGGAATGAATGAATGAAATATCAGTTTTGAAAAGGTAATCTGTATTGGAAAGGGGGATGTGGAGCTGTGGGGGGAGGTGGACAGCAGCGGCTGGCGAACCTTGCCCATAGATTTTCTTGTTACGCCTCTGTACTGTCTCCAAACGGATTGATTCGTCTCTTCCATCAATACCAGATCATTTGAAGCGAAATACGACGGCGCAAAATCCAAAGCCGTGGCTGCGTAAAATGAAAAGGCGGACAAAGCGAGCTGGTATCCGGGATTCCCTCATCGTCATTGCCAGCTGACTGTTACGTTATCATACCTGCATGCTAAAAACACATCTTGGGGCGCGGTAAGCCGTACCCTTCTAACCGTTTATGCTGTTTGAAATGATTTATTGGGCGAATATACTTCTTACCTCTGTCCTATAAGCACTGCACTACACAGGCGACGACATTCCTCTGTCTTTTTTGCTCTCTAAGCTCTTGTTGTTGCTGTTTGGGATGAAGGCGGCTCCCAATCTGACAGCTGCAGCGAGTAGACACGCCTCCACAAATGACTGACAGAAGCTTCAGCAAATCACCGTAAAGAACGTTTTCTCCTGGCGTCTGTGATTGGTTCACTTCAGAGGACCGTTCTCCAGAGAGAAAGCTACAGAAACAAGAAATACACATTTCACATATCTACAATTAAATTATGACAAGTCAAAAAATAAATTCAAGATATGCCAATTTTAGTTTTGACTAGTCACAATTCTAATTAAAGATATCTCGAATGACAGAATAATTCAGAACAATAAACCTCCATCAAGCATCGGTTGGGTTCTTAGTTACTCCAATTAATTGGAGGCTCTAACAGTTACTAAAATAATCTGAACAATTCCAAATATATATGAAATATTGACAGCTTTTAGTTGTCAACCAACTATGGTAACTAAGTATGGACAGACGGACAGACAACCTCTTCAATCTCTGAAAGACAGGTTGCAGGAGTTCTGTCAGCATTGCTGCAAAGACAGCATTTGGATATAATACTGATCACGTGCACTCAGCTTCTTTGGATGACCAAAGCGACGTCTGTTCTGAGTGGACCCAGCTAAATATGCTGGATGATATTGGCTTCTGTGCTGCAGCTCAGTTTCAGGGGGTTGGAAATCCTCTCGCAGTCTTGGTCATTTTCACATAGCACAACTTTCAGTGACCAGTATGAGAGGTGTACTAGAAAATCTAACACAGCTGCTCTGTATTCACACCTTAAGCCTTGTAACACCAACTAATCACGACATTTTGGAGGAGAAAATGACAAGCAGTGTTCAGTTTGGACTTTGAGTGGTGTAGTCTTTTAGGGGTGTACTGACTTTTATTGCTGGCAGTTTAGACTACTAGCTATACATAGTTATTTGGAGAAGATTCAATTTATACTGTTGTACAAGCTGCACACAGACAACTTTTCATTGTGTCAAAGTGTCATTTTGTCAGTGTTGTCCCATGAAAAGATATATTTAAATATCTGCAGAAATGTGGCATAACTTTTGTGTTACACCATTTATACACTGTTACGGAAAAGATTACAATAAGGTCACATCTGCTAGTCATGTCATATGAAATGTTTGTGAACTCTCACCAAAAGAACTATTTGGGTTACATGTACGAGGTTGGAAGGTTGTTTCCCACAGCTGCATGGGAAACTTGTTTGTTCATTCATGTTTTTCATTCCTTATCATTGTATAAAACTTATATGTAGTCCCTGGCTGGGGGAGCTTTGCGGATTTTGCGAGGCTTGCATCAAGACTAGCTTGATTATTGATTATCTTATGAGCTTTCTGAATTGTGCACAATTCATGAATAAACCTGACTGAGTCATTTTACCCGAACAGTGCTTGGAAATACATTTTTCCCACGACAACACACATACACATGTGCCTGTCACAATACACAATAAATCAGTTACTTGCATGATAAATGAAAATGATCAACCTCATTTTAATTTATCAGCTTAATTGGTTCTTCCTGCCTTTTCCTTTTTTTTAAAAAAATGACACTATATGATAAAAGGCTCACCTCCAGTGCTCTCCACTGATGCCTCCCTTCCTCATCTCCTTAGCGTAAGGAAGGAGTGAACTATTGCATAACTGATCATCTTCTCCATCTAAAACTAATGATTACTGAAGGACAATAAAAAGTCTGTATCGTAAACAGACATCATAATCTGTACTCTTTTGGCTGAATGTAGTTTTTATTTCCAATTTGGTTTTATGTTGCGTTTAGTTTTTATTATAGTGCATTTTTGTTAACGGCGACTGAGAGCCCATTTTGGTTTTGTTTGTTTACCTGTGTTCCTTTGAAAAGAAACTATTTTTGTCAGGATGTGCTTGCATTATTACTGAGTCCTCCAGGGACATGGAATTTTTTTTCTTTTGCGTTCCCTCACAACACTGTTCTGTATGAGGCTTTGACAGCTGCGTGGTTTGTACCTGATGTCACGTCGATGTGGGCGTGACATCAGGTATGGATTGAAGGTTACTGGCCTGCTGGCTTTGTGTGTGTGAGGAAGCGGGTGAGCAGAGAAATCAGTCCTTGCAAAGTTTGGAGCATGAAATCAAAATGGAATAAATCAATACTTGTGTGACAGAACAAAGAAATGGTATGGAGTTGATTGATACATGAAGATGAGATTCCCTGAGTTAACCCAGCGCGGCTCTTTACCATCATTAGTTTACCGTGGTTTATAATAATAAAACTGGTTTATCAAATCTTTGGTGCAAAAAACCAATTGAAAGTAAATTTTTTCACTGCATGTTTATGTCTGTTGAGGCTGAGATGGAAATGAACATGAAAACGTTCCTTTAGTTTAAACCATTCAGACTAGAACACAACAGAGACAATTAAAACTGTCAGATGACTTATAGCTCAGAAATAGTCCAAATAGTTTGGATTTATTTATATTTCTTTCCTACTTAGGGAAAGTCTCTGGTTATATCATAGGCTTATGGTGCCTTTCTTTCCTAAAGAAAAAGATAAAACTTCCGCCATTTCACAAAGAGATATTAACATTCATGAAAAAACCTCACAAAATCTTACATTAAAGCAGAAAGTACAGCGGCCACCTTAAGAAAGGCTTTCAGTATTTAATTATGCTGCATAACTGATCAGTGCAGTATTGTGAGGGAACAAAAGTTTTGCAAGGGAACGCATTAGAAAAAAATTCCTTATGTCTCTTACGGGGCTCAGTAAAATATTACGTCATTACCATTACATCGGTTTAAAATGGTTTTCAAACAATATTCTCATTTATTGCAATAATTTTTGAGACAATTAATCACTCAGCAAAATTTGTTATCGTGACAGGTCTAATATTAATATCTCAAGAAATATTTTAAGCTTTATATCTTTTTCTTTAGGCTAGAAATGTACCACAAACCTATGATATAAACTAAAAATCTCCATAAGTAGGAAATAAATACAAATTTCTACATCCAATACATCCAACCAAATTATTTAATCAATTATTGTACCAAAGGGTTAAGAATAAATGTTTTCACTGAGGCTCTTAAATGTGTGCAAATTTGAAATTCAAAATTGACATTTTTAACTGCATTTGAAATAGACCATCAAATATTGCAGTAAGCATAATGTGAGGAAACAAAACTTTTGCAAGGGAATGCAAAAGAAAATCGTTTCACTATACCCCAAGAGGGCTCTGTAAGGAGCAGCTTGTAAATCAAGATATATTTGCGTTTGCATCACAAATACAGTCTGAATCTTGTTTTGTGCATTTGTAAATTATGAAACTGTTTTAGCTCCATATTATGGAGCTCCAAATAAGTTCACCATATGTTTCATACATCTATAAATGTCATATTTCCAAGCTAAATAATTAATCCACATCGAAGCTAATTGTTTAGGTCCAAATTAATTATTTCAACTAAATATGTAGTTTGGAAATAATTAAGTGGAAAACTATTATAATTAACAGAAATAAATACTGGAAAACAAGTGTGTCAATAATCAACATATGGTTTAGTGATAAAATTCCTAACATAAGTGGACTTTTTAGTAATATTTAAAATTAAATTGATCTGTATTTTAGTAGAGATCATTTTACAACAAACAAGTTTAAAACACCTTTGTTTACATTTATTGTCCTCTTTATTGCACATTTATGAAATGAATAATATGGCTTATGTGGTAAGATATTGTTTATCTAATTGACTTTTCTGCTCACTGTCCTTTTCTATTCCCAAACAGGAATTGTTCAGGAATATTGGTGTATGATTTAATAAAAGCATTCCCCTTTTTCACCTAAAGTAAGCATTTTAAATGCAAATAGTTTCCTTTCAGATGACAACCTCACAGAAAACATTTCTTTGAAACAAAACAAAGCAGAATATTATAGCGAACATAACACTGCAAACAAAACTTATCCCATAGTTCAATATCAGCTGATTACATCATAAAGATACATACAGACTCTGCTGTGCATCAAGACAATTTAACAAAACAATATTCAGTAAGATTTTTCAATCATGATGTAAAATTCTGCAGAAATGTCCATGAAAACACATCAAGCATCCTCGCAAAATTAAAACGTACCGCTCCAGTGGTTGTAGCAGAAACAAAGTGGTGAAAAAAACTAAGTCTACATTCATGCTGTAGAGGCACACAGAGAGGCTGAGATCATTTGAACTTTGTCTTTGTCTGAATCTAAGGCACCTTGATTGATTTCCTGATGCGTTGGGTTATAAAAATCCAAAACTCAGTTATGGCATCAACTGAAAACAGAGGAAATAGAATAATTACAAGAACAAAATTTAAGTATCAAAATCAATGAAGGCTTCCAGGAACAGCATGGTTATAAATGTATAAAAAAACAACAACAAAAAAACAACAACCCCAAAACAAATAATTTCCCCAGCGCATAAATGTACAAAATAAACCATTTCTCTACAACAGAGGCATATGGTGTGACCTCCACTGTGCTTTTATTTGAATTCCTGGAGCCTTGTGGTCCTCACATGAGGACTTCTGGTCAACTGAGAAAGCGAGAGATGAGAAGAGAGGAAGAGGTGGAAGGTCCAAGTGTTGTAGAGGCAGCCATCTTTACTTCACCTGGGTATAGGGGGAAGGGGAGGAGCGCCTCGCTCTTTTTTACCAGAACCTGGAAATTACAGAATCAATTAACAGAATGTGTTTTTTAAGATGGAACATATGCACAGAATATGTTCCTCCACCATATGGTGCTGTGACACAAATATGAAGACATTCATTTCTTTGTAAAGGTTTCAGAGATTGAAAAAAATGAGACCATAATTCACTTTTTCCACATTTAATGTGACATAAGCGCTGCATGACTCATATTAAAAGGAAATATCTAGTTTAGAATGAAAATTTTTTAAAATCCTGGATGAATAAATGTACAAACCCTTTCAACAGTGTTGTTTTTTAGTTCACACCTTCCATCGGTTGTAGAGGGATTGAGAAAAGTGAAAGCAATTTGGAATGACCATAAAGTGGCAATTTGTAAAATCAGTGAGAAGGTAGCACTTGTTGAGAGAAACGTTGAGCAGAAATCACCAAACCTCTGCACCAAAGACTGTTTTCAAAAACAAGTAAAAAGCATTTTTCATGTTTCTGCTGGTATGAAGCCAAAAAGTGTTCCTGTTAAAAACTTAAATATTATTTTGTACCTAGCATTTCTCAAAAATGTATGTGAAAACACAAAATATTTTGGACAATGAAAACAGTTTGGAGTTTGTTTCCAGTCATATTTGTTTGGAAGTACCTCTTATGTGAACATAATCTCTATTTAGTTAGCTATGGTGTACCTCAAGCTGAATGTTGAAACCTCTTGTTTTCACTCTCTATGTTGCCCCTGGAATACATTTTTGCACACTTTAACTTCTTTTCACTGCCTTGCAGATAATTAGCAGATTTATCTTCCCTTTAAACAGGGAAAAACTTGGGCTGTTAGCTCACTGTCTTGAAGATGTTTAATAGTGGATGTCTAGAATATTTTTTTTTCCCCAAATGAAAATTGTCATCATTAAGATAAAGTGCATTGGGTCCTTTATCGTCTTATTGCAAAATAAATGTTTGGAACAGTCTGCTAAATTTGACATTGACAACATGTGAGCTAGTCTTCACATACTGCATGAAAAACATAAACAAAAAATATGTTTTCACATTGTGTTACTCACCTTTGCTCTCTGTCTTAGAGATCTTACTGGGGTAGGTTTTCTGCGAGGGCACATAGGGGTCAGGTGGAGGAAGGTCCGAAATGGGATGAAAGGTGAACCTGCACTCAAAGTCATCTGTTGAATGAAAGAAACCAGAGAAATTATCGCCATTAGACTGGATGATCGATCCAACATGACGCAAAACAAATGGAGCTGAACCAGTTTTTGTAAAGGTGCTATGAATGGGATCTAGAACCCTCCGCTGTTTTAGGCAGAAACTTTTGTCCCCCCACTGCCTTCCAGAATGAAGCCACCTTTGTGATTGATTGAAGACAAAAAATTTAATTGGAGGTCGGGGAGTTTCCTGCCTTAAATGAAGCATGTGGTAAAAACAAAAATGATGGCAACACAATCAGTCTGAAAAATGCTCCACTGGACTTTTTCTAAATCAGGCTTTCATAATGTGTATGGTGTCAAATACAAAATACAAAAGTATTCATGCCCTAAGGCAGGGGTGTAAAACTCCAGTCCTCAAGGGCCGGTGTCCTGCAACTTTTAGATGTGCCTCTGCTGCACCACGTGAATAGAATAACTGGGTCAAGACCCCTATGAAGAAAGGCAACTTTGGCTCTCGTGTTCCCTCACCCGGATGCGGGTCACCGGGGCCCCACTCTGGAGCCAGGCCTGGAGGTGGGGCACGTTGGCGAGCGCCTGGTGGCCGGGCTTTTACCTATGGAGCTATCAGAGCTCCATAGGTAAAAGAGCTCTTTGAGCTCTTTGAGATGGGCTGTCAGGGTCTGGTCCACATTGCCGGCAATAAGTCAGGCTCGTTCCCGGTGAGGGTTGGACTCCGCCAGGGCTGCCCTTTGTCACCGATTCTGTTCATTACTTTTATGGACAGAATTTCTAGGCGCAGCCAGGGTGTTGAGGGGATCTGTTTTGGTGGCCTTAGGATTGCATCTTTGCTTTTTGCAGATGATGTGGTCCAATTGGCGTTATCAGGACGTGATCTGCAGCTCTCGCTGGAGCAGTTTGCAGCCGAGCGTGAAGCGGCCGGGATGAGGATCAGTGCATCCAAGTCCGAGGCCGTGGTCTTTAGTCAGATAGGGTAGAGTGCCTTCTCTGGGTCGAGGGAGATGTCCTGCCTCAAGTGGAGGAGTTCAAGTATCTCGGGATCTTGTTCACGAATGAGGGAAGAAGGGAACGGGAGATCGACAGGCGGATTGGTGGAGCGTCTGCCGTGAAGCGGCGCTGTACCGGTCCGTCGTGATGAAGAGAGAGCTGAGTCAAAAAGCAAAGCTCACGATTTGCGTTCCTACCCTCATCTATGGTCATGGTCATGACCGAAAGAGATCTAGGATGCAAGCGACCAAAATGGGTTTTCTCCATAGGGTGGCTGGGCTCTCCCTTAGAGATAGGGTGAGAATCTCAGTCATCCTGGAGGGACTCAGAGTAGAGCCACTGCTCCTCCACATCGAGAGGAGCCAGTTGAGGCTCAGGCATCTGGTCAGGATGCCTCCTGGACGCCTCCCTGGTGAGGTGTTTCGGACACGTCCCACCGGGAGGAGGCCCCGGAGAAGACCCAGGACACGCTGGAGGGACTACGTCTCTCGGCTGGCTTGGGAATGCCTCGGGATTCCCCTGGAGGAGCTGGAAGAAGTGGCTGGGCCTCCCTTCTTAAGCTGCTACCCCCGCGACCCGACCCCGGATAAGCGGCAGAAGATAGATAGATGGATGGATGGATGGGTCATTAGCAAGGCTCTCAAGAACTTTTCTACATAAAAAGGAGGTAAATAAACAATTTCATTCCAGTGTTGTGGCACATCCAAAAACTGTAGGATTTTGGCCCTTGAGGTTTGGAGTTTGACATCTGTGCGCTAAGGGTTCTGTCCATATTTTCTTACTTCTCAACAACTAACCCTCTTCTGTCTTCCCATGACTTTAAAGAAAATGTCAACTCAAAATAGCTTGTAATTGTGAAATGAAAGTATGCATGCTTCTTAAAGTTTTTTGGTAAATACTCAAGAAAAGGGAATTGCGCATTGGATTTGTGACATAATATGAACAGATTCTTGTGGTATCAGGTGTATTACACTGGAGTTATGAACTTTACTCTTCAATTTATATTGCTCATTTTCATTTTTCAGTCTTTCTCTAAACTAAAGTTAGCACATTGACAGGTTTATAGACCTTGCATTTGGTTGTGGTGAGAGTTTTGGAAGCCATTCCCCATCGGTGGTGGAGGTGGTAGTCCCCCAACGGGCCTGTCTGGCGGCAGGGGGGGCCTACTGCCAGGGCCGCCACGAGGAGGCTCTGGGCCCGGCCGACCGATGGGCGGGGCTGCTTGGGTTGCTCTTAGGCTGCCTACGCCCATGCTGCGACCTGAAGGAGGTGGTGGAGGAAGAGGACCTTTGGAGGAAGAATGAATTTTATTCATTAAACAAACAACAATTTTCTATATTTCTTATCTATTGTTTGAAAAGAAGTGACAACTGGTGGGTTACCTGTGCGTGGTGATGACTGGTTTCTTCCAACAGATGGTGGTCTCTCATTTGGAGGAGGAGGAAGGGGTCCTGATCGACCAGAAGGGGGTGCTGGAGTGTGGCTGGAAGTGATTAAAAAAACATCCATTTTGATCATTTTTTTCTTCACGGAGCAGTATTACGCGTTTCCAGGCATGCAGTGACATTTTATAGCTCAATGAAGTAACTATGTTACCTTCATTTGTTATAAAAATGCTGAGTATATTAAATATCACTTTTTTTTTCTTTGAGGATTTTGTTGGCTCTTGTGGCCTGTATTTTTTGAAGGTATGTTGACAGGAAGAGGGGAACGGAGAGATGGGAAGATATGTGGCAGATGTCACCGGGGCCGGGAGTCGAACCCGCAACGGCCACGTCGAGGACTAGGGCCTCCATATGTGGGTTGTGCTAAACCCCTACGCCACCACAGCACATCCAGATTAAATATGACTTCAAAGAAATTTGAAATTGGGTCTCTGTCTCTTTAAAAACTTCTGCTTTTTCTGAAGCGCCGACTTAAGAAAATCATCCCAACATTGCTCCTCTTTTAAACCTTTAACAATTTTACCAGCATTACTTTGAGAAGTAGCTCAGCAGTTCCAGGAGGTATCTGTTTATTGTAGCTGGCTAGTCTGAAGGAGCTCAGTAGGGGAGGGGCTGTGTCTTGAAGGCGGGGCAAGGTCCACTCAGGACCTTGCAGATAAATGGTTGCAAAAATGATAGCATGATGCAAAGCTAAAAAAAAAAAAAAAAGAAAAAAAAAGATTTTACATGATGCTGCCCCTTAACACAAAAGTCTTTTGAATTTCTGGGATTATGACTTACACATCCAATTTTTACAAGAAGTCTAAAGACTTGCTGTAAAAATTGAAAGAAGGCTTTGATATCTTTTTCAACTGTTTTAGAAATTTCTTTCTGCAAGTAGTTCTGACTAGACTATTTGGCCTATATGACAAAAAGTTGGAAACGACTATGCTACAATAGATGATGATGGCTGTCTCAAGGAAGGATCTCAAGTAGCAGTCTGTATTACAGTGAATCCGAAGAAGCCTCTGACTGAAAACACTTTGTTCTCCCAAGACAAAGTGGAGAATGAACATCCTCTTCACTCGTGAAGAGAATGTTCAGGGTTGTCAATCACTTTTTTTTTGATCCTATGAAGAATCTTTCTGTGCAGAATCATCTCCAGAGGTTCCACAGTCGTGCCAGAACAGAACCGGAACAGAACCAGCCTTCTTTATCAGGCTGTTGAGCCTTTTTAGGTCCCAGGGTTTGATGCTGCCATCCCAACATCTCTCTCCTCTGGGCTCCATCCACAATCCTTCCTTTTCAATCCTCTCTGATTTCTGGCTTCAGCTGTGGTATTATTTCAGCTTTTCCGATGTTGATGAGCTGCTCTTTGGTATAAACCACCTTGTTGCTGGGGTTACATATAATAACAAAGCAGCAAAGGTATGACAAACATTGACCAAAATAAGCTGCGTCAGTCTGGCGACCTGTCCAGGGTGAACCCCGCCTCTCGCCCAGAGCGCAGCTGGACATAGGCACCAGCAACTCCTGACCCCAATAGGGAAAAGGGTGA
>NW_026562707.1:0-39895 GCF_027474105.1 Poeciliopsis prolifica
GTTCATTTTTATTGTTTCTAGTTCATGAACTGGTTAACTGAAAACAGTATACAAAGCATTGTGAGTTGCATGCAATGTCTCCATAAAATCTGAGAAAATACTGGCCTACAGTGCAGTTTTCCAATACTTACTGGATAATTTGTTGTGTTTTACTTTGCAATATTACAGTATTTTAATGGTGCTACTTTATGAACAGAGTAAATGGAAATGTGCAATCCTGCATGAGATACATGATAATACATCTGTTTAAACTCTACAAAACAAGAACTTTCATTTGTAGTACAGTTTCCCTTTAGAAACTGGGTAATATGTTAGATTTTACTTTGTATTTTTGCAGTACTTTATTGTGACGAGTTGTATGAACAGGTTAAAAAAAACTGTAAAGTGTTTAATGAATTTTATGGTAAACATTGCTTAAAATATAAGACCTTAAAGATTTCTACACTTGCATAGTAAGGGGAGATGTAAACCCATTAAGATGCAAGTTTTCCAAGCCAAATCTTTATTGATTTGTCATGTGTATTAAAAGGAAAACTGTTTAAAGTTTACCAAAAAAAAAAGAGAGAGAGAAAAAGTCAGGTTAATGTTTTGCATTGATTACAGGCGAATAATGTTGCTCCACTGAGCTCAAGATGTCGCTATATACTAGCCTAAAATATCATCATCCCTCCTTCCTTTGTTAACTTCCCGGATTTGCGCCGTGGAGCTGCTCTACATTATTAGGCAGGATCGCTGAATTGACGCATTTCGTCATTTAATGTCATCCGGTCATATTTGAGGAACTACGACATAAACCCTTTCAGAACTAACATTTGAAAACGGGTTTAACAATGGAAATCTTTCCGTCGCTGGTTTGCGTCTCTTTTTTCTTCTGCACGTCGCGCATGGAGAACAGAGTTATTCTTTCCTGGAGGAGATGAAGCGAGGATCAGTTATTGGAAATATCGCCAAGGATCTCGGGCTGCAGACTGGAGCGCTGTCCACTAGAAGAGCCCGAATTGACACCGAAGGGAGTGATAGACGTTACTGTGACATAAACCTGAGAAACGGAGCGCTGATGGTGACAGAGAGGATTGATCGTGAAGGCCTTTGTGGCAAAAAGGCTTCATGTGTCCTAAAACAGGAGCTCGTTTTGGAGGATCCTCTGGAGCTGCATCGAATTAGCCTTCATATTCAAGATATAAATGATAACTCACCGGTATTTAAGGAAGTAAATATAGACATAGAAATTCAAGAATCGGCTGACAGGGGCTCGGTTTTTAGTCGAGGAGGCGCACGACGCGGATGTAGGACAAAATTCAGTTCAGCAGTATAGCCTAGAAAAGAACGAACATTTTATTCTGGCTGCTAATGGAAACACAGTGGAGCTTGTTTTAGATAAAGAGCTTGATAGAGAAAAACAAAAGGAAATGAATTTACTCCTTTCAGCTCTAGATGGCGGATCTCCTCAGAGATCAGGTACAGTGGTCATACATGTAACTGTACTGGATGCTAATGATAACGCCCCAGTGTTTAGCCAGGCCGTTTATAAAGCCAGTCTGCCTGAAAACTCTCCTATAGGTACTGTAGTGATAACAGTGAGCGCAACTGATGCAGATGAGGGAGTAAATGGAGATGTGACTTATGATTTTGGACATGTTACTGACGAAGTTATGAAAATATTCAGTATTGATAGTAAGAAAGGGGAAATACGTGTAATGGATACTGTAGACTATGAAGTTACAACATCATATGAAATACGCGTTAAAGCAAAAGATGGTCTAGGCTTATCATCTTATGCTCAGGTTATCATTTCTATAACTGATGTGAATGACAACGCCCCTATAGTTAGTCTGAAATCACTGACCAATCAAATACCAGAAGACACTCCATCCGGTACAGAGGTGGGGATCATTAATGTACAGGACAGAGACTCTGAGAATAATCAACAGGTTCGATGCTCCATCCAGGAAAATGTCCCTTTTAAGTTGATTCCCTCAATTAAAAACTATTATTCTCTGGTGACTACAGGACAACTGGACCGTGAATTAGTATCTGATTACAACATTACAATCATTGCCACTGATGAGGGCTCTCCACCTCTGTTCTCCTCTAAAACTATTCAGTTGTCTGTAGCTGACATCAATGACAACCCTCCTGTGTTTGAGGAACAGTCCTACAGCGCATATGTTAGTGAAAATAACAAACCTGGCTCCTCTTTATGTACTGTTTCTGCTCGAGATCCTGACTGGAGACAAAACGGTACAGTGATTTATTCTCTGTTACCTGGTGAGGTGAACGGTGCCTCGGTGGCCTCCTATCTATCTGTTAATGGAGACACAGGAGTGATCCACGCTGTGAGGTCATTTGACTATGAACAGTTCAGGAGTTTCAAAGTCCAAGTGATGGCCAGAGACAATGGTTCTCCTCCTCTCAGCAGCAACGTGACTGTCAGTGTGTTCATATCTGATGTGAATGACAACTCTCCTCAGATACTGTATCCAGCACCAGAGGGCAGCTCCTTCATGACTGAGCTGGTCCCTAAAGCTGCACATGGAGGGTCTCTGGTGTCCAAAGTGATAGCAGTGGACGCAGACTCTGGACAGAACGCCTGGCTGTCCTATCATATAGTCAAAGCCACAGATCCTGGACTTTTCAGTATTGATCTACACAGTGGAGAAATCAGGACCCAGCGGGACATTTCAGAATCTGACAGCATGAAACAGAACCTGATTGTTGCAGTGAAAGATAATGGACAGCCCTCTCTGTCTGCCACCTGTTCAATGTATTTACTGATTTCTGATAACTTGGCTGAAGTGCCAGAACTGAAGGATATTTCTTATGATGAGAAAAACTCCAAGCTGACCTCTTATCTGATCATTGCCCTGGTTTCTGTGTCTACCTTCTTTTTGACCTTCATCATCATCATCCTGGGTGTGAGGTTTTGTCTTAGAAGAAAACCCAGACTGTTGTTTGATGGAGCAGTAGCCATTCCAGGAGCTTATCTTCCTCCTAATTATGCAGACGTTGATGGAACAGGAACTTTACGCAGCACCTACAATTATGATGCCTACCTGACAACAGGATCCAGAACCAGTGACTTTAAGTTTGTATCATCTTACAATGACAACACGCTGCCTGCTGACCAGACCTTGAAGAAAAGTCCAACAGAGTTTGCCGATGTGTTCGGAGACAACATGGACTTTCCGGAGGTAAAAAATGTTTCGTTTTACCTCTGTAATGACTTCAAGTTCTTTGCCTCTTTTATAGGGTTCTCAAACGTTTTTTTGTTTTCTTTTCAGATATTCTTTCACCCAAATTTATATAACTTCCTCATCTTTTTTTTTCCTTTTCATTTTGTATTCCCTTTGTTCGTATTTGGTTAATCCCTGCCTTTTTAGTAATTCTTTTCCGCACACTTTTCTTACATCTAGTACTTATTCGTTGCACTTCTCTGACTTAACCACTTTATTATGCGTATATAATTCTATTTTCTCTTTTTTGTTGATTATGTCAAGTCATAGTTATAGTTTTTTGTTTGTTGTTTTTCTTTACACCAAACTTGTATTTTCTAAGCTATAACCAGTGTATGCTCATTTTTCACTTTTCAAAACAGAATAACTTTTCATTGGTTTTTTAAAAAATATTTGAAAAGTCGAGGTATTTTTGAGCACTTTATTTTCTTGTTCATTGCCAGTTGCTTGTTTGTGAGAATTCGTGCGACATCCTTCATATGAACCTGTCATATATTATAAACCATCGATTCATATGTTGGGGCGTGTGGCAAGATGATTCGGGAATCATTTTAAACATCTTCAGCTTGCTCGTTTGTCAGTGTTCTGTGTTTTCACATTCAAATGCGGGGTTTTTGTTGTCATAACGTGAACGCTCGCTTTCCATGATTACTGCTAAAAGCTCAAAATGAACTCAAGACATGAAGTCACTGCTCTGTATTACAACAACGGAACTTACTGGCTCACAGGTTTCCCCGCTTTCTCCAAATGAGACACCAGCTTTTTCTATGTCTCTGTCCCGGGTGCTGAAATTGACTGCCGCACCAGTCGTTTAAATCTATGAATAACCCACTTATTCAACATGCCGTAAGACATTTAAATCAAAGCTTTGCCAATGCCTTCTTATTAGATTATATAATTGGATGTTACGAACTCCAATTTATAAATAAATAAAAATAAGTTAATTATGATAAGGTTGAATGGTTGGATTTTTTTAATACTTCAAAACGTTTATCAAGTTATTGTTGTTTTCACGTTCTCCTCACACACACAAAGAAACCTGAGAGTTCATTTTGCGCTTTTAGCGTGTGTGTTGTCTTTCATGATAACCGTGGAAAGATTTGTGAGACGGAATTAGGATGTAATTCATTGAAATACGGAGCCGTCCTGCTAATGACCACTTATGATTTTTTTCTTCTCTCATTCGGTGTCTCTTTACTGAAAAAACGTGTGATCACGTTCACTTGAAAGGTGTTTGCATTTATATGTTCACAGAGTGATATAACAATTAACTACAAAAAAAAAACACATGCAATTTCAGATTATATTTAGAAAAACTGGGAACACTTCTTGCGTTATAACGACGGGAATGACGCAGTTTTAAACATTTTAGAATTTAGATGACCCTTTTGCAGTAATGACACAAAATAAAAGTCCGATTATCCTTCAATAAGTATGCATTTATTTGACTGGTTCAATATTTGAATGGCATCATTTTCTTTCCAAAATGCAGATTGCAATTATGATCACGTCTCTTGCGTTGTCATTTTTTAGCTATACTCAAGGTGTCACTAAAGACCAGCAACGCGTTTAACCCCGAATATGTTTTGCACACGATCCACCATGACGACTGGGAGGTATTTCGTCTTTTTTCTCTGAAGCTGGAGCGAAATCCAAGGAATACTGAAATCATAATCAAAAACACTTCACGACTGAAACCGTATCTGCATTATTTTAGTGTCTGATGATGGCGCGTGGACTACGTTTCCCCGGGATCTGTGGACTCCTCTTTGTCCTTTTTGTTGAACACTGCACACAGGGAGAACTGACATATTCCGTTCGAGAGGAGCTGAAGCGCGGGTCTGTCATCGCAAATGTTGCCAGGGATTTGGCCTGGAATCGCGGGGAAACGATGCTCGTAAAGTCCGCGTAGAAATGGAACGAAGCGAGAAGGAGTATATCAGAGTCGACCCGAGGACCAGAGACTTATTGGTCGCCGGAAGAATAGACAGAGAGGAGCACTGTGGACAAAAACCGACCTGTGTTCTGAAATTTGACCTGCTTTTAGAACATCCCCTGGAACTGCATAGGCTGTCCCTTCAGGTTGAGGATATAAACGATAATTCTCCAGTGTTTCAAAAAGATACAGTGAAGCTGGAGATCAGCGAGTCTGCTGACAAAGGAGCCAGGTATCGCATTAATGCAGCGCACGACGCAGATATAGGCCAGAACGCCGTTCAAAGCTACACCCTAGAACAAAACCCCCACTTTGTGTTTAGTATTCAAACAACCAGTGCTGGCAGTAAATATGGAGAGCTGGTCTTAGACAAAGAATTAGATCGTGAAGAGCAGCAAGAATTCAAATTATTGCTGACAGCTGTAGATGGTGGATCTCCGCAGAGATCAGGAACTGTAATCATACACGTTACTGTGCTCGACGCTAATGATAACGCTCCAGTGTTTACTGAGGCTGTGTACACGGCCAGTTTTCCGGAAAATGCTCCTTTGAATACCGCAGTTATCAGAGTAAGCGCAAAAGACGCAGATGAAGGTATTAACGGTGAGGTGACGTATGAGTTTGGCCGACTGTCTGATAAATCAAAGAAGTTATTTTCACTTAATGAAAAGACCGGAGAAATAATTGTTGCAGGTGAATTAGATTATGAAGAGGGATCGAAGTATGAACTGATGGTTGAAGCCAAAGATGGTTATGGCCTGTCTTCAGAAGCTAAAGTGATTATTGACATCACTGATGTGAATGACAACGTCCCATTAATATATATAAAATCCTTGTCCAACCCCATACTAGAAAATGCGTCTCCTGGTACAGAGGTGGGCATCATTAATGTACAGGACAGAGACTCTGACAATAACCGACAGGTTCGCTGCTCCATAGAGCAAAATGTTCCTTTTAAGATGATTCCTTCTATTAAAAACTATTATTCTCTGGTGACTACAGGAGAACTGGACCGTGAATTAGTATCTGATTACAACATTACAATCATTGCCACTGACGAGGGCTCTCCACCTCTGTCCTCCTCTAAAACTATTCAATTGTCTGTAGCTGACATCAATGACAACCCTCCTGTGTTTGAGGAACAGTCCTACAGCGCATATGTTAGTGAAAATAACAAACCTGGCTCCTCTTTATGTACTGTTTCTGCTCGAGATCCTGACTGGAGACAAAACGGTACAGTGATTTATTCTCTGTTACATGGTGAGGTGAACGGTGCCTCGATGTCCTCCTATCTATCTGTTAATGGAGACACAGGAGTGATCCACGCTGTGAGGTCATTTGACTATGAACAGTTCAGGAGTTTCAAAGTCCAAGTGATGGCCAGAGACAATGGTTCTCCTCCTCTCAGCAGCAACGTGACTGTCAGTGTGTTCATATCTGATGTGAATGACAACTCTCCTCAGATACTGTATCCAGCACCAGAGGGCAGCTCCTTCATGACTGAGCTGGTCCCTAAAGCTGCACATGGAGGGTCTCTGGTGTCCAAAGTGATAGCAGTGGACGCAGACTCTGGACAGAACGCCTGGCTGTCCTATCATATAGTCAAAGCCACAGATCCTGGACTTTTCACTATTGATCTGCACAGTGGAGAAATCAGGACCCAGCGGGACATTTCAGAATCTGACAGCATGAAACAGAACCTGATTGTTGCAGTGAAAGATAATGGACAGCCCTCTCTGTCTGCCACCTGTTCAATGTATTTACTCATTTCTGATAACTTGGCTGAAGTGCCAGAACTGAAAGACATTTCTTATGATGAGAAGAACTCCAAACTGACCTCTTATCTGATCATTGCCCTGGTTTCTGTGTCCACCTTCTTTCTGACCTTCATCATCATCATCCTGGGTGTGAGGTTTTGTCGCAGAAGAAAGCCCAGACTGTTGTTTGATGGAGCAGTAGCGATTCCAGGAGCTTATCTCCCTCCAAATTACTCAGATGTTGACGGAACAGGAACTTTACGCAGCACCTACAATTATGATGCCTACCTGACAACAGGATCCAGAACCAGTGACTTTAATTTTGTGTCATCTTACAATGACAACACGCTGCCTGCTGACCAGACCTTGAAGAAAAGTCCATCAGAGTTTGCTGATGTGTTTGGCAGCTGTGACATTTCTCCTGAGGTAGGCACCTGTCTGACATAGTAATACTTCTTCTGTTTTTGTCGTTGGAATTTTTCTTGCAATATCTAATTTTTTCAAGTTTGACTTCATATCGAGGTGTTTGCAGTTATCTAATGTTTTCTTTTAAGGATTTGAAATCTTCAGGCATAACAGTAAAATAAATAAAAACGCTGTTAGTATTTAGCTTCTCACACTGACAGCAATTTTGGAAGTCCAACAATAGTACTTGCTTTGCTTTTATCTTTAAATACATGTCCAATATCAGGTTTTGCTCTATCTTGCGGTCAGAAATTTTTAAGTGACTTCCATGTACTCTCTTTCATCTGATTTCTTTGTAACAGTATTACAAACATAATACCAGGATACTCATCTTTAAACAGAGTCTACTTAAGTTGTACTTAATGAGATATGATTATAAATCTGTAAATAACAAAGCAAATCTGTTATTTGGACATGTTTGTATTACCAACTAAATTAATGAAGGGATATTACTGTTTAGTTACCGTAGTTTATTTATTTGTTTGTTTGTTTAGGTTATGAACAACACACACACTAACAATGACATGACTGCATTAATGATTATTCTTATAGACACTATATAGATTACTAAGAACAAAAAGTTTTTTATTTTGGAACTTTTTAATGACGGTCAGGTTGACCATAATCCGTCAAACTCCGTGCATTTTGTCTGTCTGACTTTCCGTACACATAAACCGTACAGATTTATGTTGTATGATTTTAGCACTCATCAAACCTATAAAGTGAAAGTCAGACATTATTCGGAGTTTTTATTGCTTTAAAGAAAGGTTTCTGCAGCGTTGTTTTGCCGTTAAGAACGCTGAGAGGACGAATTATACTAAAGAAGAAATTATTTATTCGAAGGCAGACTTTTATACTGAGAACAGTGTAAAAGTGCTGTTTCTTCCTTTTTCTCAAGGTGTCACTATTTGCCTGTCTGTGAGAAGGCTCTTCTTCCCTCCCCGCGCCGTTTTAGATGTAAAGAAAGCTTCACAATTCAATCTGCGCATCCAGACAGATCGAGAAGCGCTCGAATTACTTCTGTTTTTGTGCGTTGCTGTTTCTACCACTGATTTTTTTTGTGGAATATAACCAAGGGTCCCTGTTGTGTTTTGAAAACATTTCCTATGTGCCACAATGGAGCATCGGATTGTGTGTCTCCTCTTTTTGTTCTGGATCGGAGTGAATGGAGACGTGAGCTATTCGGTGCAGGAGGAAGTGAAACGTGGATATGCCATTGGAAATGTAGCGAAGGATCTGAACCTGGACGTGGGTAAATTGTCACTACGGAATGCTCGTGTTGATGCGGCAGGGAATCGGAAGCGATATTGTGATATCAATAGAAGCACAGGGGATTTAACTGTTTCCGACAGGATTGACCGAGAGGAGCTGTGTGGAGAACGATTGTCTTGTGTAATAAAACGCGAAATCGTGCTGGAGAACCCTCTGGAATTGCATCCTTTCAGTCTGCATGTTCAAGACATTAATGATAATACACCTCAGTTTAACGAAGCGTCGTTTGCATTTGAAATTCGAGAGTCGGCAGCAAAGGGAGCTCGTTTTTTAATCGAGGAGGCGCACGACGCGGATGTAGGACAAAATTCAGTTCAGCAGTACAGACTTGAAAAAAACGAAAATTTCATTCTGGCTGCTAATGGAAACACAGTGGAGCTTGTTTTAGATAAGGAGCTTGATCGAGAAAAACAAAAGGAAATGAATTTACTCCTTTCAGCTCTAGATGGCGGATCTCCTCAGAGATCAGGTACAGTGGTCATACATGTAACTGTACTGGATGCTAATGATAACGCCCCAGTGTTTAGCCAGGCCGTTTATAAAGCCAGTCTGCCTGAAAACTCTCCTATAGGTACTGTAGTGATAACAGTGAGCGCAACTGATGCAGATGAGGGAGTGAATGGAGATGTGACTTATGATTTTGGACATGTTTCAGAAATTGTAAAGAAAGTTTTTGGCCTTGATCCTAAGACAGGAGAATTAAAACTCATTAGCGAGATAGATTTTGAATCGGTTGCAACTTATGACCTGCGCATTAAAGCGAAAGATGGCTTGGGATTGTCATCTTACACTAAAGTGACTGTACATGTCACCGATGTAAATGACAATTCACCTGTTATTTATATAAAGTCTCTAGCAAACCCAGTACCTGAAAATGTGTCTCCTGGCACAGAGGTGGGCATCATTAATGTACAGGATGTAGATTCGGATAACAGTCAAAATGTCCGCTGCTACATTCAGCAAAATGTCCCTTTTAAGTTGATTCCTTCCATTAAAAACTATTATTCTCTAGTGACAACAGGACAACTAGACCGTGAATCATTATCTGATTACAACATTACAATCATTGCAACTGATGAGGGCTCTCCACCTCTGTCCTCCTCTAAAACTATTCAGTTGTCTGTAGCTGACATCAATGACAACCCTCCTGTGTTTGAGGAACAGTCCTACAGCGCATATGTTAGTGAAAATAACAAACCTGGGTCCTCTTTATGTATTGTTTCTGCTCGAGATCCTGACTGGAGACAAAACGGTACAGTGATTTATTCTCTGTTACCTGGTGAGGTGAACGGTGCCTCGGTGTCCTCCTATCTATCTGTTAATGGAGACACAGGAGTGATCCACGCTGTGAGGTCATTTGACTATGAACAGTTCAGGAGTTTCAAAGTCCAAGTGATGGCCAGAGACAATGGTTCTCCTCCTCTCAGCAGCAACGTGACTGTCAGTGTGTTCATATCTGATGTGAATGACAACTCTCCTCAGATACTGTATCCAGCACCAGAGGGCAGCTCCTTCATGACTGAGCTGGTCCCTAAAGCTGCACATGGAGGGTCTCTGGTGTCCAAAGTGATAGCAGTGGACGCAGACTCTGGACAGAACGCCTGGCTGTCCTATCATATAGTCAAAGCCACAGATCCTGGACTTTTCAGTATTGATCTCCACAGTGGAGAAATCAGGACCCAGCGGGACATTTCAGAATCTGACAGCATGAAACAGAACCTGATTGTTGCAGTGAAAGATAATGGACAGCCCTCTCTGTCTGCCACCTGTTCAATGTATTTACTGATTTCTGATAACTTGGCTGAAGTGCCAGAACTGAAAGATATTTCTTATGAGGAGAAGAACTCCAAGCTGACCTCTTATCTGATCATTGCTCTGGTTTCTGTGTCCACCTTTTTTCTGACCTTCATCATCATCATCCTTGGTGTGAGGTTTTGTCGCAGAAGAAAACCCAGACTGTTGTTTGATGGAGCAGTAGCCATTCCAGGAGCTTATCTTCCTCCAAATTATGCAGATGTTGACGGTACAGGAACATTACGCAGCACCTACAATTATGATGCCTACCTGACAACAGGATCTAGAACCAGTGACTTTAAGTTTGTATCATCTTACAATGACAACACGCTGCCTGCTGACCAGACCTTGAAGAAAAGTCCAACAGATTTTGCTGATGTGTTTGGAGTCTGTGATGATTCCCCAGAGGTATGAATCTATAAATCTTTTTGGAATCGATCACCACTTTTTTTACTTCATGAAACTCATTTTGTATTTATTGTAAGTTATTTAGAATATTTTAATGTTTGCGAAGGTATTTCATGGTTTATACTCTATTCTTGAACTCTCCATACCATATCAGATGCATTTTATACAAGTTTACATTTGTTATTTTTATGATTGAATTTAATATTGCTTTTTGGACTTCAGTTCTGAATAATGTCTATAATTTTATTAAACTAAAGTTCTTTTGCATATTATTTTGTAGTGTCTTGTAGATTTATTGTGTAAACGTAAAATTTTAGTCTTTCATTGGAAGCCACTCAAAGGGTGTTGTATTTTGTTCTTCTCTTCTTGCTGCTGTTATGAATGAGAAGTTATATGATGCTGTATCTGTGAGAACCTTTGCGTTTCTTTTTTGCATCAGTTTTTCGTTTCTGTTTTTTAATCCCTACGACCAGAGGAAACATGCTCATCTTTAGATGATTAATTAGAAGTAAAACTATGGTGCTATTTTCTCATTTTTATTGTTGTCATATTCATGTTTTGCATAATGTTTCAGAACTTCAGCTTTCAGTCATTAGTTATAAAGAAAGATCACTGTCAAATGCTTTCTCCTCTCAAGCCAGACCTTTTCTCGTGTTTATTTTTCATTCACTTTCAAAGAAGGTTTTGAGGTATTTTCTTCTTCTATATTCATGATTTTTGACTCAAATCTTACAAATTTCTTCATATTTCTTGCTTATTTTCTACTTCTCCTCTTGCTTTTTATGAAAGGAATCACAGCTTCTGTTTCTTTCTCTATCCTTGGTCCTGAAATCCACGTCATGAAGACTTCTGAAATTGTGTGTTATAAAGTAATTTGTTTTCAGTATTATATTTACTGTTTTGTTTGGATTTATTAGCTTATTAATGTTTGTGTTCATTATACATAAGCATTTAATTTAAGTATTTCAGTGTTCATGATTCTAAGGGACCATTTTTTCATTTGGTTTCAGGAGGTGTAGTTTAAGTTGCCTTGTGACCCTTTCCTTTTGGTCATTGTCTTGAATTGTTACTGCAATATGGATAACAGGAAGCCATATTGCTGTAGTGAAGAATGGATTGCTGATAATGTGCGTCTTTTCACTCACGTCTGTTTTTTTAAAGCGTTTTTTCTCCTACCGACATGGAATCAGGTGGAGGACGTTTTAAAAAGACGTGGGTTGATAGCAGCTCAACGCGACTGCGTTCTGTCCGTCTCTAGGCAACCGTGACGTTCAGTGTCGGTCCGTAGCGTTCAGGGATCATTTGGCTCTTAATATTTTCTCTATTTTGTCCATTATTGTCAAACTTAGTGTTGATGTGTTTGTTATAGGCGTGTCTATGAGACAGTTATATATTGGTTCAATACGGGACGCACATTTAAGGGCCAAATATGGGACGTCTCCGTATTTAACGGGATGGGTGGCATTTCAATTCAGGGGTGCTAAAGCATCCCTAAAACAGAGCTAGCTACGCCACTGCTTGACATTAACAAAGAGAGACAGATGAACATTTCCCTGTTCATCAGAGAAAAGATGAACAGGGAGAGCCTGACTCAAACTACCTGGATATCAGACAACATCCGGGTCTCATTATGTGTCTCTGCTTATCTCCAGGCCCAATGAGCAACTTCATGTTTAATAAATCAATCAATCAAATTTTATTTGTATAGCACATTTCAGCAAGGCATTTCAAAGTGCTTTACATCATAAACACAAGAACACAAAGTCATGCATCATGGAATAAACAATACATTGTTACATATTACATTTCAAAAACAATTCTAAACAGGTGTGTTTTTAGTTGCGATTTAAAAGAAGTCAGGGTTTCCGCTGTTTTACAGTTGTCTGGAAGTTTGTTCCAAAGTTTTGGTGCATAGATGCCGAAAGCTGCTTCTCCTCTCCTGGTTCTGGTTCTGGGGATGCAAAGCAGTCCAGAACCAGAAGACCTGAGAGGTCTGGAAGGTTGATACAACAACAGCAGATCTTTGATATATTGTGGTGCTAAACCGTTTATTGATTTATAAACTAACAACAGTATTTTAAAATTTATTCTTTGAGCTACAGGGAGCCAGTGCAGGGACTTTAAAACTGGTGTTATGTGCTCCATCTTCCTGGTTTTAGTGAGAACGCGAGCAGCAGCGTTCTGGATCAGTTGCAGCTGTTTGATTGATTTGTTGGACAGGCCTGTGAAGACGCTGTTACAATAATCAATGCGACTAAAGATAAACGCATGAATGAGTTTCTCTAGATCTGGCTGAGACATTAGTCCTCTAATCCTGGAGATGTTCTTCAGGTGATAGAAGGCTGACTTTGTAATTCTCTTTATGTCTTTAAAAAACAAGCCCATAAAAAGCATAGCCCACAACTTAAAAAATAATAAATAAATAGATAAATAAATAAACAAGCCTAAAGTCACGTAAAATAATCGAACTTAACAGAAACTCAAAGGAGTTTTCGACTGTCCAGCAACAAAATGTGCATCTCTCTCCTCCCTCCATTGTTTACGTTTCTGTTGCTGCTGACAACTGTTGCATAGAAACGGCAGTCGCTCCTCAAGGCATATAGAGGAAATAAAATGACATTACAAAAGAAAATTGTAATGAACAGTGACTTGGATGAGTAACTTTAATCTGATTACTGCATTTGAAATAGTAACGCATTAGATTAGTCGTTACTGAAAGAAGAGGTACATTATGAGAAAGTGCCGAGGTAGCAGAGATTGTCAAAAGATTTAATTTGTAAGACTATTACGTCACAGCGCTGGGTGTATTCTTGTGCTGAGATGTCATATGTTGTGATGTCACATACTGCTTTGTTGTGCAACACGGGTATAAATAACTCCAGTTGGTAACATTCTGCTACGTTCCAAGGTAGTTCTAGAGGAGTCGGGATCGAGTTCAGTGCAAGACAGCAGCAATGGATTTACTTTGACGAGATTTGTGGTTTTTAGTCAATGGCCACACCATGCCTCCCATCGGTGAATATATTTATTAAATTCAGGAGGAGGACTAACTGGATTTTGAAATTTTGGACCTGGATAAGAGCATCAAGGAGAGGACGAGATTCCTTTTGAGATATCTGACGGAGGTTTTCTCTGATTTTGTGAAGGACGTTTCTGAGAACCTGAACTACGGATATGGCGATTTAAAAGCCATGTTTGGAAACCAGGTCTCTCAGGCCTTTGCCCGGGCAATGGAAGTGGACGAGATCATCCATGGAGACTGTGCTGAAGTACTTGACATGCTCTTCTGGAAGCATGTAATTATCTGAGGTCACGTCTCCTGTCCATGATGAAGATATCGTGTCGATCCTGAAGCTGGGTTTAGGGCTCAGTTCTTTGGTGTGAGCTGTTATCATTATCGTCCACGAACTGATGACAGTGGGGAGAAACACCAAAGAACTGAGGACGTCTTTCGAGGAGCAGAGAAAGGACACAGTCCAACTGTTTGTCAACTCGTTGCTGTGTCTTGGCATCACAGAGTCAAAGACACGCTGTTGTTTTTATTCCCTGATGGAGGTACAGAAGCGTATGATTAACAACATCTGCGCTGACATCGAGGGCCATCCGGCGGAAATTATGGGTCCCTAGCCTGCAAAAAAGGTTTTCAGAGACCTAACTAAAACTTTCGGATGTTCTGCCGGATGGGCTCTGGGGTTCATGGAGCATAAGGTTGTTGACAGAGCAATTGTGATGTGTCTTTTAAGCCAAATTGAAAAGCACCAGAAGAAGAGGGACAGTTTTTTAACAAAACCTTTTTCTGTTGCTAGAAACAGCTTGAAAAGGCATCTTACCAAATGAGCGTGACATACCTCTGTGGATCTTGGATCCACAGAGGTGCCTGTGCCTCCGCTTCTCTGTTCCTCCATCAGTTTTAGTATCGAGTCGCCTCCTTCCTTGTTCCTCCGTCGGTCCTGCAGTTCCTCTCCTGATCCATTCTGTCTATTACACAGCAGCACACTGCGCCACGACGATCGATACACACAGTATCCTTCCTCACGGGAATTCTTCACCTGATGATGTGCGTCTTATGGGACGACTCCAAATTTTACGGGATGGGAGGCGATCCTATTCAGAGGTGCTGAGATATAGTTATAGGGGTGTTTACGCCTCTGTTGTTTACATTTATAGAAGTTAAACCTTATCTTTGTCTACTTGAATTTAATAGTAGCATTTACCTGAAATTTTGAACATAAAATAATTGTCTGATTTAAAAAAAAAAAGAAAAAAAGAGTAGTATGGTTGTTTTTATGTCTCTTGAAAAGCGAATTTAACTGGCATAAGACTCGAATAACAAGTTTCCTGTGTTATTATTATTATTATTATTATTATTATTGTTTTTGTTGTTGTTGTTATTAATATTATTAATATTTGGCTGTCCACACCTGAAGCCTTCTTATAATGACGGTAATAGATTTCTTAGCGTCATGGTCATTTGCGGAGAAAAGATAGAATGCATTATGACGCAGTGTGTTGGTGTTCGTGGTATTGATTGATGGATTTATCATGGTTATTAAACTCAAATATCTGATTTGAATTGATTTTTGAAAATCTAAATTGAATATAGTTCAACATTTTTAAACAACACTATTTGTCAGGTTGATGTTTTTGCATTGATTACAGGCGAATAATGTTGCTGCACTGAGCTCAAGATGTCGCTATATACTAGCCTAAAATATCATCATCCCTCCTTCCTTTGTTAACTTCCCGGATTTGCGCCGTGGAGCTGCTCTACATTATTAGGCAGGATCGCTGAATTGACGCATTTCGTCATTTAATGTCATTCGGTCATATTTGAGGAACTACGACATAAACCCTTTCAGAACTAACATTTGAAAACGGGTTTAACAATGGAAATCTTTCCGTCGCTGGTTTGCGTCTCTTTTTTTCTTCTGCACGTCGCGCATGGAGAACAGAGTTATTCTTTCCTGGAGGAGATGAAGCGAGGATCAGTTATTGGAAATATCGCCAAGGATCTCGGCTGCAGACTGGAGCGCTGTCCACCAGAAGAGCCCGAATTGACACCGAAGGGAGTGATAAACGTTACTGTGACATCAACCTGAGAAACGGAGCGCTGATGGTGACAGAGAGGATTGATCGTGAAGGCCTTTGTGGCAAAAAGGCTTCATGTGTCCTAAAACAGGAGCTCGTTTTGGAGGATCCTCTGGAGCTGCATCGAATTAGCCTTCATATTCAAGATATCAATGATAACTCACCGGTATTTAAAGATGTAAAAATAGACTTAGAAATTCATGAATCGGCAGCAAGGGCTCACTTTTGATCGAGGAGGCGCACGACGCGGATGTAGGACAAAATTCAGTTCAGCAGTATAGCCTAGAAAAGAACGAACATTTTATTCTGGCTGCTAATGGAAACACAGTGGAGCTTGTTTTAGATAAAGAGCTTGATCGAGAAAAACAAAAGGAAATGAATTTACTCCTTTCAGCTCTAGATGGCGGATCTCCTCAGAGATCAGGTACAGTGGTCATACATGTAACTGTACTGGATGCTAATGATAACGCCCCAGTGTTTAGCCAGGCCGTTTATAAAGCCAGTCTGCCTGAAAACTCTCCTATAGGTACTGTAGTGATAACAGTGAGCGCAACTGATGCAGATGAGGGAGTGAATGGAGATGTGACTTATGATTTTGGACATGTTACTGACGAAGTTATGAAAATATTCAGTATTGATAGTAAGAAAGGGGAAATACGTGTAATGGATACTGTAGACTATGAAGTTACAACATCATATGAAATACGCGTTAAAGCAAAAGATGGTCTAGGCTTGTCATCTTATGCTAAGGTTATAATTTCTATAACTGATGTGAATGACAACGCCCCTATAGTTAGTCTGAAATCACTGACCAATCAAATACCAGAAGACACTCCATCTGGTACAGAGGTGGGAATCATTAATGTACAGGACAGAGACTCTGAGAATAACCGGCAGGTTCGCTGCTCCATCCAGGAAAATGTCCCTTTTAAGTTGATTCCTTCTATTAAAAACTATTATTCTTTAGTGACCACAGGACAACTGGACCGTGAATTAGTATCTGATTACAACATTACAATCATTGCCACTGATGAGGGCTCTCCACCTCTATCCTCCTCTAAAACTATTCAGTTGTCTGTAGCTGACATCAATGACAACCCTCCTGTGTTTGAGGAACAGTCCTACAGCGCATATGTTAGTGAAAATAACAAACCTGGCTCCTCTTTATGTACTGTTTCTGCTCAATCCTGACTGGAGACAAAACGGTACAGTGATTTATTCTCTGTTACCTGGTGAGGTGAACGGTGCCTCGGTGTCCTCCTATCTATCTGTTAATGGAGACACAGGAGTGATCCACGCTGTGAGGTCATTTGACTATGAACAGTTCAGGAGTTTCAAAGTCCAAGTGATGGCCAGAGACAATGGTTCTCCTCCTCTCAGCAGCAACGTGACTGCAGTGTGTTCATATCTGATGTGAATGACAACTCTCCTCAGATACTGTATCCAGCACCAGAGGGCAGCTCCTTCATGACTGAGCTGGTCCCTAAAGCTGCACATGGAGGGTCTCTGGTGTCCAAAGTGATAGCAGTGGACGCAGACTCTGGACAGAACGCCTGGCTGTCCTATCATATAGTCAAGGCCACAGATTCTGGACTTTTCAGTATTGATCTGCACAGTGGAGAAATCAGGACCCAGCGGGACATTTCACAATCTGACAGCATGAAACAGAACCTGATTGTTGCAGTGAAAGATAATGGACAGCCCTCTCTGTCTGCCACCTGTTCAATGTATTTACTCATTTCTGATAACTTGGCTGAAGTTCCAGAACTGAAAGACATTTCTTATGAGAGAAAACTCCAAGCTGACCTCTTATTTGATCATTGCTCTCGTTTCTGTTTCAACCTTCTTTCTGACCTTCATCATCATCATCCTGGGTGTGAGGTTTTGTCGTAGAAGAAAACCCAGACTGTTGTTTGATGGAGCAGTAGCCATTCCAGGAGCTTATCTTCCTCCAATTATGCAGATGTTGATGGAACAGGAACTTTACGCAGCACCTACAATTATGATGCCTACCTGACAACAGGATCCAGAACCAGTGACTTTAAGTTTGTATCATCTTACAATGACAACACGCTGCCTGCTGACCAGACCTTGAAGAAAAGTCCAACTGAATTTGCTGATGTGTTTGGAGTATGTGATGATTCCCCAGAGGTATGATATTTATCTTTTTGTATTCTATCACAACTCATTTTACTTATGAAATCATTTGTGTTTGTTATAAATTATTTAATGTGTTTGTGAAATGACGTTATTTTAGGAACCTCTTTCTTTTTTAATTCCACTTACAACATATGAGGGAAGTACATGGTCTTGATTGAGTTTGATATTGATTTTTGGATATAACTTTGAAGTTTATTTTTTTTTTTTTTTCACGTGGTTTCTTTTTAAGCAAGCTGTGATTTTGCTTCAAGTCTTACACATGCTCTTTTATTGCTTCTTATTTCCATTTTATTCTTAGGCCATTTTTATGAATAGTCCTCTGCTTGTGTGTCTTTGGTTCCTTTGTTTCTCTGTCTTTGGTCCTTAAATCTTCAGAAAGAGTTTTGCATTGGTGTGCTCTAAAGTAGTTCATTTTTAGGCAATATTTGTTTTATACTAATTGCTTTTTGGCTCATTAGTCCATTAATTATTAAACAGGAATTTTTTTAAGTATTTGAGTTTTTTGCAATTTCCTGTATTTATGTTCAAAAGAATTCCGAGATTTTTTTTCTGAAATATTATTATATTATTATTATTATTATTATTATTATTATTTCCAGTTTCTTTTCACCTTTAACATACCCTCATCTCTACATCTCCATGTTTTAGCATTTGCTTTTGGTACACTTGGGATTCTGCAAAAATCTGAATACAATATTTTCTACTAATTTTCATTTTCCTTTATTGAAGTATTTGTGGGTTTTGTCACATGTTTCAGTTTCTACTGGAGAAATTTGAGTTTGCTTCAGATCTTTGAATATTAACCTGGTCTTCAGAAAGTCAGCAATGATACAGCAGAGTACTTCACTCATATTCTACAGAAATCATTACTGTGTCACAAACAAATACTTTAACAAGTTTCTAAAACTTTTAAATTCTGGATAAATTGCTGTCTAAAAAAAAAATTAGAATTGCAGAGCAGCCAGAAAATCAGCTGCAGAGGACTCCTGTTGTTTACTGACGTTTAGGTGAGGCGGCTAAAGTTGGTTTGTGGCTCTAACTTTTGGTTGTTTTCCTGTCTTCTCGCTGCATCATGGATAAACAGGTTGCTGTTACTTATCATGAGGAATGGATTGTCTTTTTTTCTGTGTTCTGGCTGATGTGCATCTTGTGAAAGTCAATTTCCCCAGAGTTCATCAAACTCCAACGTATGCCTCTCTGGTTGTTGTGCATATATCTGCAAATACTGCCAGAAGATGTTAGCTTGGAATTACTACAGAGATCCCTCACTATAGATTTCATGTTTTCCCCTTTGTTATTATTGTAAAGCAATCTCAGTCTCATGTCTCATGGTTGCTATGGCTTGCTGCTCTGCTTTGGAAGCATTGCTTTTGACAATTACAGTGTTATTTTTACTGATATTATCTGTTTGTAAGCTAGTTATGTTTACTGTCAGTGAACAATTCATTTGTATCTTGCTTATAAAACACACTTTCTTTCTTACACTCATATAAATATATTGTCAGCCTAAATGGAAAAGTTTTATTACTCTGCTTTCTTGGAAGTTGTGCAGAAGTTGTGGTACAGTTTTGAAAAGGTAGACATTTATTTTAAACAATCCTTTGCCTGATGACATGCATTCATCAGGCATGTCTGCTTAAACCCTATCCAGTTTGTGTTTAACTGGAAGCTACGTATCTAAAAAATAAGCTAACATTTGTAAGTTATTCATCCAACATACTTCAGTGTGAGTTACATAATAAAAACTGTTAAAAATATACGTAGCTGTCTTCCTTTTACAGCAGACTTTTGTCTTCTCTACTGGTTAATATTTTGTGCTTTCCTTGAGAAAAATTTTCATTTTTATTGTTTCTAGTTCATGAACTGGTTAACTGAAAACAGTATACAAATTTTGAGAGTTACATGCAGTGTCTAAAATCTGAGAAAATACTGGCCTACAGTAGTTTTCAATACTTACTGGATAACATGTTGTGTTTTACTTTGCAATATTACAGTATTTTAATGGTGCTACTTTATGAACAGAGTAAATACAACTGTGCAATCCTGCATGAGTTACATGATAATACATCTGTTTAAACTCTACAAAACAAGAACTTTCATTTGTAGTACAGTTTCCCTTTACGAACTGGGTAATATGTTAGATTTTACTTGTATTTTTGCAGTACTTTATTGTGACGAGTTGTATGAACAGGTTAAAAAAACTGTAAAGTCTTTAATGAATTTTATGGTAACCATTGCTTAAAATATAAGACCTTAAAGATTTCTACACTTGCATAGTAAGGGGAGACGTAAACCCATTAAGATGCAGGTTTTCCAAGACAAACCTTTATTGATTTGTCATGTGTATTAAAAGGAAAATTTTTTTTAAAAAAACAAAAAAAAAAGAGAGAGAGAGAAAAAGTCAGGTTAATGTTTTGCATTGATTACAGGCGAATAATGTTGCTCCACTGAGCTCAAGATGTCGCTATATACTAGCCTAAAATATCATCATCCCTCCTTCCTTTGTTAACTTCCCGGATTTGCGCCGTGGAGCTGCTCTACATTATTAGGCAGGATCGCTGAATTGACGCATTTCGTCATTTAATGTCATCCGGTCATATTTGAGGAACTACGACATAAACCCTTTCAGAACTAACATTTGAAAACGGGTTTAACAATGGAAATCTTTCCGTCGCTGGTTTGCGTCTCTTTTTTTCTTCTGCACGTCGCGCATGGAGAACAGAGTTATTCTTTCCTGGAGGAGATGAAGCGAGGATCAGTTATTGGAAATATCGCCAAGGATCTCGGGCTGCAGACTGGAGCGCTGTCCACTAGAAGAGCCCGAATTGACACCGAAGGGAGTGATAGACGTTACTGTGACATAAACCTGAGAAACGGAGCGCTGATGGTGACAGAGAGGATTGATCGTGAAGGCCTTTGTGGCAAAAAGGCTTCATGTGTCCTAAAAACAGGAGCTCGTTTTGGAGGATCCTCTGGAGCTGCATCGAATTAGCCTTCATATTCAAGATATCAATGATAACTCACCGGTATTTAAAGATGTAAAAATAGACTTAGAAATTCATGAATCGGCAGTCAGGGGAGCGCGGTTTTTAGTCGAGGAGGCGCACGACGCGGATGTAGGACAAAATTCAGTTCAGCAGTATAGCCTAGAAAAGAACGAACATTTTATTCTGGCTGCTAATGGAAACACAGTGGAGCTTGTTTTAGATAAAGAGCTTGATAGAGAAAAACAAAAGGAAATGAATTTACTCCTTTCAGCTCTAGATGGCGGATCTCCTCAGAGATCAGGTACAGTGGTCATACATGTAACTGTACTGGATGCTAATGATAACGCCCCAGTGTTTAGCCAGGCCGTTTATAAAGCCAGTCTGCCTGAAAACTCTCCTATAGGTACTGTAGTGATAACAGTGAGCGCAACTGATGCAGATGAGGGAGTAAATGGAGATGTGACTTATGATTTTGGACATGTTACTGACGAAGTTATGAAAATATTCAGTATTGATAGTAAGAAAGGGGAAATACGTGTAATGGATACTGTAGACTATGAAGTTACAACATCATATGAAATACGCGTTAAAGCAAAAGATGGTCTAGGCTTATCATCTTATGCTCAGGTTATCATTTCTATAACTGATGTGAATGACAACGCCCCTTTAGTTAGTCTGAAATCACTGACCAATCAAATACCAGAAGACACTCCATCCGGTACAGAGGTGGGGATCATTAATGTACAGGACAGAGACTCTGAGAATAATCAACAGGTTCGATGCTCCATCCAGGAAAATGTCCCTTTTAAGTTGATTCCCTCAATTAAAAACTATTATTCTCTGGTGACTACAGGACAACTGGACCGTGAATTAGTATCTGATTACAACATTACAATCATTGCCACTGATGAGGGCTCTCCACCTCTGTTCTCCTCTAAAACTATTCAGTTGTCTGTAGCTGACATCAATGACAACCCTCCTGTGTTTGAGGAACAGTCCTACAGCGCATATGTTAGTGAAAATAACAAACCTGGCTCCTCTTTATGTACTGTTTCTGCTCGAGATCCTGACTGGAGACAAAACGGTACAGTGATTTATTCTCTGTTACCTGGTGAGGTGAACGGTGCCTCGGTGGCCTCCTATCTATCTGTTAATGGAGACACAGGAGTGATCCACGCTGTGAGGTCATTTGACTATGAACAGTTCAGGAGTTTCAAAGTCCAAGTGATGGCCAGAGACAATGGTTCTCCTCCTCTCAGCAGCAACGTGACTGTCAGTGTGTTCATATCTGATGTGAATGACAACTCTCCTCAGATACTGTATCCAGCACCAGAGGGCAGCTCCTTCATGACTGAGCTGGTCCCTAAAGCTGCACATGGAGGGTCTCTGGTGTCCAAAGTGATAGCAGTGGACGCAGACTCTGGACAGAACGCCTGGCTGTCCTATCATATAGTCAAAGCCACAGATCCTGGACTTTTCAGTATTGATCTACACAGTGGAGAAATCAGGACCCAGCGGGACATTTCAGAATCTGACAGCATGAAAACAGAACCTGATTGTTGCAGTGAAAGATAATGGACAGCCCTCTCTGTCTGCCACCTGTTCAATGTATTTACTGATTTCTGATAACTTGGCTGAAGTGCCAGAACTGAAAGATATTTCTTATGATGAGAAAAACTCCAAGCTGACCTCTTATCTGATCATTGCTCTGGTTTCTGTGTCCACCTTCTTTCTGACCTTCATCATCATCATCCTTGGTGTGAGATTTTGTCGTAGAAGAAAACCCAGACTGTTGTTTGATGGAGCAGTAGCTATTCCAGGAGCTTATCTTCCTCCTAATTACTCAGATGTTGATGGAACAGGAACTTTACGCAGCACCTACAATTATGATGCCTACCTGACAACAGGATCCAGAACCAGTGACTTTAAGTTTGTATCATCTTACAATGACAACACGCTGCCTGCTGACCAGACCTTGAAGAAAAGTCCAACAGAGTTTGCCGATGTGTTCGGAGACAACATGGACTTTCCGGAGGTAAAAAATGTTTCGTTTTACCTCTGTAATGACTTCAAGTTCTTTGCCTCTTTTATAGGGTTCTCAAACGTTTTTTTGTTTTCTTTTCAGAGATTCTTTCACCCAAATTTATATAACTTCCTCATCTTTTTTTTCCTTTTCATTTTGTATTCCCTTTGTTCGTATTTGGTTAATCCCTGCCTTTTTAGTAATTCTTTTCCGCACACTTTTCTTACATCTAGTACTTATTCGTTGCACTTCTCTGACTTAACCACTTTATTATGCGTATATAATTCAATTTTCTCTTTTTTGTTGATTATGTCAAGTTATAAGTTATAGTTTTTTGTTGTTGTTTTTCTTTACACCAAACTTGTATTTTCTAAGCTATAACCAGTGTATGCTCATTTTTCACTTTTCAAAACAGAATAACTTTTCATTGGTTTTTAAAAAATATTTGAAAAGTCGAGGTATTTTTGAGCACTTTATTTTCTTGTTCATTGCCAGTTGCTTGTTTGTGAGAATTCGTGCGACATCCTTCATATGAACCTGTCATATATTATAAACCATCGATTCATATGTTGGGGCGTGTGGCAAGATGATTCGGGAATCATTTTAAACATCTTCAGCTTGCTCGTTTGTCAGTGTTCTGTGTTTTCACATTCAAATGCGGGGTTTTTGTTGTCATAACGTGAACGCTCGCTTTCCATGATTACTGCTAAAAGCTCAAAATGAACTCAAGACATGAAGTCACTGCTCTGTATTACAACAACGGAACTTACTGGCTCACAGGTTTCCCCGCTTTCTCCAAATGAGACACCAGCTTTTTCTATGTCTCTGTCCCGGGTGCTGAAATTGACTGCCGCACCAGTCGTTTAAATCTATGAATAACCCACTTATTCAACATGCCGTAAGACATTTAAATCAAAGCTTTGCCAATGCCTTCTTATTAGATTATATAATTGGATGTTACGAACTCCAATTTATAAATAAATAAAAATAAGTTAATTATGATAAGGTTGAATGGTTGGATTTTTTTAATACTTCAAAAACGTTTATCAAGTTATTGTTGTTTTCACGTTCTCCTCACACACACAAAGAAACCTGAGAGTTCATTTTGCGCTTTTAGCGTGTGTGTTGTCTTTCATGATAACCTTGGAAAGATTTGTGAGACGGAATTAGGATGTAATTCATTGCAATACGGAGCCGTCCTGCTAATGACCACTTATGATTTTTTTTCTCTCATTCGGTGTCTCTTTACTGAAAAGAAACGTGTGATCACGTTCACTTGAAAGGTGTTTGCATTTATATGTTCACAGAGTGATATAACAATTAACTACAAAAAAAAAACACATGCAATTTCAGATTATATTTAGAAAAACTGGGAACACTTCTTGCGTTATAACGACGGGAATGACGCAGTTTTAAACATTTTAGAATTTAGATGACCCTTTTGCAGTAATGACACAAAATAAAAGTCCGATTATCCTTCAATAAGTATGCATTTATTTGACTGGTTCAATATTTGAATGGCATCATTTTCTTTCCAAAATGCAGATTGCAATTATGATCACGTCTCTTGCGTTGTCATTTTTTAGCTATACTCAAGGTGTCACTAAAGACCAGCAACGCGTTTAACCCCGAATATGTTTTGCACACGATCCACCATGACGACTGGGAGGTATTTCGTCTTTTTTCTCTGAAGCTGGAGCGAAATCCAAGGAATACTGAAATCATAATCAAAAACACTTCACGACTGAAACCGTATCTGCATTATTTTAGTGTCTGATGATGGCGTGGACTACGTTTCCCCGGGATCTGTGGACTCCTCTTTGTCCTTTTTGTTGAACACTGCACACAGGGAGAAACTGACATATTCCGTTCGAGAGGAGCTGAAGCGCGGGTCTGTCATCGCAAATGTTGCCAGGGATTTGGGCCTGGAATCGCGGGGAAACGATGCTCGTAAAGTCCGCGTAGAAATGGAACGAAGCGAGAAGGAGTATATCAGAGTCGACCCGAGGACCAGACTTATTGGTCGCCGGAAGAATAGACAGAGAGGAGCACTGTGGACAAAAACCGACCTGTGTTCTGAAATTTGACCTGCTTTTAGAACATCCCCTGGAACTGCATAGGCTGTCCCTTCAGGTTGAGGATAAACGATAATTCTCCAGTGTTTCAAAAAGATACAGTGAAGCTGGAGATCAGCGAGTCTGCTGACAAAGGAGCCAGGTATCGCATTAATGCAGCGCACGACGCAGATATAGGCCAGAACGCCGTTCAAAGCTACACCCTAGAACAAAACCCCCACTTTGTGTTTAGTATTCAAACAACCAGTGCTGGCAGTAAATATGGAGAGCTGGTCTTAGACAAAGAATTAGATCGTGAAGAGCAGCAAGAATTCAAATTATTGCTGACAGCTGTAGATGGTGGATCTCCGCAGAGATCAGGAACTGTAATCATACACGTTACTGTGCTCGACGCTAATGATAACGCTCCAGTGTTTACTGAGGCTGTGTACACGGCCAGTTTTCCGGAAAATGCTCCTTTGAATACCGCAGTTATCAGAGTAAGCGCAAAAGACGCAGATGAAGGTATTAACGGTGAGGTGACGTATGAGTTTGGCCGACTGTCTGATAAATCAAAGAAGTTATTTTCACTTAATGAAAAGACCGGAGAAATAATTGTTGCAGGTGAATTAGATTATGAAGAGGGATCGAAGTATGAACTGATGGTTGAAGCCAAAGATGGTTATGGCCTGTCTTCAGAAGCTAAAGTGATTATTGACATCACTGATGTGAATGACAACGTCCCATTAATATATATAAAATCCTTGTCCAACCCCATACTAGAAAATGCGTCTCCTGGTACAGAGGTGGGCATCATTAATGTACAGGACAGAGACTCTGACAATAACCGACAGGTTCGCTGCTCCATAGAGCAAAATGTTCCTTTTAAGATGATTCCTTCTATTAAAAACTATTATTCTCTGGTGACTACAGGACAACTGGACCGTGAATTAGTATCTGATTACAACATTACAATCATTGCCACTGACGAGGGCTCTCCACCTCTGTCCTCCTCTAAAACTATTCAATTGTCTGTAGCTGACATCAATGACAACCCTCCTGTGTTTGAGGAACAGTCCTACAGCGCATATGTTAGTGAAAATAACAAACCTGGCTCCTCTTTATGTACTGTTTCTGCTCGAGATCCTGACTGGAGACAAAACGGTACAGTGATTTATTCTCTGTTACATGGTGAGGTGAACGGTGCCTCGATGTCCTCCTATCTATCTGTTAATGGGAGACACAGGAGTGATCCACGCTGTGAGGTCATTTGACTATGAACAGTTCAGGAGTTTCAAAGTCCAAGTGATGGCCAGAGACAATGGTTCTCCTCCTCTCAGCAGCAACGTGACTGTCAGTGTGTTCATATCTGATGTGAATGACAACTCTCCTCAGATACTGTATCCAGCACAGAGGGCAGCTCCTTCATGACTGAGCTGGTCCTAAAGCTGCACATGGAGGGTCTCTGGTGTCCAAAGTGATAGCAGTGGACGCAGACTCTGGACAGAACGCCTGGCTGTCCTATCATATAGTCAAAGCCACAGATCCTGGACTTTTCACTATTGATCTGCACAGTGAGAAATCAGGACCCAGCGGGACATTTCAGAATCTGACAGCATGAAACAGAACCTGATTGTTGCAGTGAAAGATAATGGACAGCCCTCTCTGTCTGCCACCTGTTCAATGTATTTACTGATTTCTGATAACTTGGCTGAAGTGCCAGAACTGAAAGACATTTCTTATGATGAGAAGAACTCCAAACTGACCTCTTATCTGATCATTGCCTGGTTTCTGTGTCCACCTTCTTTCTGACCTTCATCATCATCATCCTGGGTGTGAGGTTTTGTCGCAGGAGAAAACCCAGACTGTTGTTTGATGGAGCAGTAGCGATTCCAGGAGCTTATCTCCCTCCAAATTACTCAGATGTTGACGGAACAGGAACTTTACGCAGCACCTACAATTATGATGCCTACCTGACAACAGGATCCAGAACCAGTGACTTTAATTTTGTGTCATCTTACAATGACAACACGCTGCCTGCTGACCAGACCTTGAAGAAAAGTCCATCAGAGTTTGCTGATGTGTTTGGCAGCTGTGACATTTCTCCTGAGGTAGGCACCTGTCTGACATAGTAATACTTCTTCTGTTTTGTCGTTGGAATTTTTCTTGCAATATCTAATTTTTTCAAGTTTGACTTCATATCGAGGTGTTTGCAGTTATCTAATGTTTTCTTTTAAGGATTTGAAATCTTCAGGCATAACGGTAAAATAAATAAAAACGCTGTTAGTATTTAGCTTCTCACACTGACAGCAATTTTGGAAGTCCAACAATAGTACTTGCTTGCTTTTATCTTTAAATACATGTCCAATATCAGGTTTTGCTCTATCTTGCGGTCAGAAATTTTTAAGTGACTTCCATGTACTCTCTTTCATCTGATTTCTTTGTAACAGTATTACAAACATAATACCAGGATACTCATCTTTAAACAGAGTCTACTTAAGTTGTACTTAATGAGATATGATTATAAATCTGTAAATAACAAAGCAAATCTGTTATTTGGACATGTTTGTATTACCAACTAAATTAATGAAGGGATTACTGTTTAGTTACCGTAGTTTATTTATTTGTTTGTTTGTTTAGGTTATGAACAACACACACTAACAATGACATGACTGCATTAATGATTATTCTTATAGACACTATATAGATTACTAAGAACAAAAAGTTTTTTATTTTGGAACTTTTTAATGACGGTCAGGTTGACCATAATCCGTCAAACTCCGTGCATTTTGTCTGTCTGACTTTCCGTACACATAAACCGTACAGATTTATGTTTGTATGATTTTAGCACTCATCAAACCTATAAAGTGAAAGTCAGACATTATTCGGAGTTTTTATTGCTTTAAAGAAAGGTTTCTGCAGCGTTGTTTTGCCGTTAAGAACGCTGAGAGGACGAATTATACTAAAGAAGAAATTATTTATTCGAAGGCAGACTTTTATACTGAGAACAGTGTAAAAGTGCTGTTTCTTCCTTTTTCTCAAGGTGTCACTATTTGCCTGTCTATGAGAAGGCTCTTCTTCCCTCCCCGCGCCGTTTTAGATGTAAAGAAAGCTTCACAATTCAATCTGCGCATCCAGACAGATCGAGAAGCGCTCGAATTACTTCTGTTTTTGTGCGTTGCTGTTTCTACCACTGATTTTTTTTGTGGAATATAACCAAGGGTCCCTGTTGTGTTTTGAAAACATTTCCTATGTGCCACAATGGAGCATCGGATTGTGTGTCTCCTCTTTTTGTTCTGGATCGGAGTGAATGGAGACGTGAGCTATTCGGTGCAGGAGGAAGTGAAACGTGGATATGCCATTGGAAATGTAGCGAAGGATCTGAACCTGGACGTGGGTAAATTGTCACTACGGAATGCTCGTGTTGATGCGGCAGGGAATCGGAAGCGATATTGTGATATCAATAGAAGCACAGGGGATTTAACTGTTTCCGACAGGATTGACCGAGAGGAGCTGTGTGGAGAACGATTGTCTTGTGTAATAAAACGCGAAATCGTGCTGGAGAACCCTCTGGAATTGCATCCTTTCAGTCTGCATGTTCAAGACATTAATGATAATACACCTCAGTTTAACGAAGCGTCGTTTGCATTTGAAATTCGAGAGTCGGCAGCAAAGGGAGCTCGTTTTTTAATCGAGGAGGCGCACGACGCGGATGTAGGACAAAATTCAGTTCAGCAGTACAGACTTGAAAAAAACGAAAATTTCATTCTGGCTGCTAATGGAAACACAGTGGAGCTTGTTTTAGATAAGGAGCTTGATCGAGAAAAACAAAAGGAAATGAATTTACTCCTTTCAGCTCTAGATGGCGGATCTCCTCAGAGATCAGGTACAGTGGTCATACATGTAACTGTACTGGATGCTAATGATAACGCCCCAGTGTTTAGCCAGGCCGTTTATAAAGCCAGTCTGCCTGAAAACTCTCCTATAGGTACTGTAGTGATAACAGTGAGCGCAACTGATGCAGATGAGGGAGTGAATGGAGATGTGACTTATGATTTTGGACATGTTTCAGAAAAAAGTAAAGAAAGTTTTTGGCCTTGATCCTAAGACAGGAGAATTAAAACTCATTAGCGAGATAGATTTTGAATCGGTTGCAACTTATGACCTGCGCATTAAAGCGAAAGATGGCTTGGGATTGTCATCTTACACTAAAGTGACTGTACATGTCACCGATGTAAATGACAATTCACCTGTTATTTATATAAAGTCTCTAGCAGACCCAGTACCTGAAAATGTGTCTCCTGGCACAGAGGTGGGCATCATTAATGTACAGGATGTAGATTCAGATAACAGTCAAAATGTCCGCTGCTACATTCAGCAAAATGTCCCTTTTAAGTTGATTCCTTCCATTAAAAACTATTATTCTCTAGTGACTACAGGACAACTAGACCGTGAATCATTATCTGATTACAACATTACAATCATTGCAACTGATGAGGGCTCTCCACCTCTGTCCTCCTCTAAAAACTATTCAGTTGTCTGTAGTGACATCAATGACAACCCTCCTGTGTTTGAGGAACAGTCCTACAGCGCATATGTTAGTGAAAATAACAAACCTGGGTCCTCTTTATGTATTGTTTCTGCTCGAGATCCTGACTGGAGAAAAAACGGTACAGTGATTTATTCTCTGTTACCTGGTGAGGGTGAACGGTGCCTCGGTGTCCTCCTATCTATCTGTTAATGGAGACACAGGAGTGATCCACGCTGTGAGGTCATTTGACTATGAACAGTTCAGGAGTTTCAAAGTCCAAGTGATGGCCAGAGACAATGGTTCTCCTCCTCTCAGCAGCAACGTGACTGTCAGTGTGTTCATATCTGATGTGAATGACAACTCTCCTCAGATACTGTATCCAGCACCAGAGGGCAGCTCCTTCATGACTGAGCTGGTCCCTAAAGCTGCACATGGAGGGTCTCTGGTGTCCAAAGTGATAGCAGTGGACGCAGACTCTGGACAGAACGCCTGGCTGTCCTATCATATAGTCAAAGCCACAGATCCTGGACTTTTCAGTATTGATCTCCACAGTGGAGAAATCAGGACCCAGCGGGACATTTCAGAATCTGACAGCATGAAACAGAACCTGATTGTTGCAGTGAAAGATGGACAGCCCTCTCTGTCTGCCACCTGTTCAATGTATTTACTGATTTCTGATAACTTGGCTGAAGTGCCAGAACTGAAAGATATTTCTTATGAGGAGAAAAACTCCAAGTTGACCTCTTACCTGATCTTTGCTCTGGTTTCTGTGTCCACTTTCTTTCTGACCTTCATCATCATCATCCTTGGTGTGAGGTTTTGTCGCAGGAGAAAACCCAGACTATTGTTTGATGGAGCAGTAGCCATTCCAGGAGCTTATCTTCCTCCAAATTATGCAGATGTTGACGGTACAGGAACTTTACGCAGCACCTACAATTATGATGCCTACCTGACAACAGGATCCAGAACCAGTGACTTTAAGTTTGTATCATCTTACAATGACAACACGCTGCCTGCTGACCAGACCTTGAAGAAAAGTCCAACAGATTTTGCTGATGTGTTTGGAGTCTGTGATGATTCCCCAGAGGTATGAATCTATAAATCTTTTTGGAATCGATCACCACTTTTTTTACTTCATGAAACTCATTTTGTATTTATTGTAAGTTATTTAGAATATTTTAATGTTTGCGAAGGTATTTCATGGTTTATACTCTATTCTTGAACTCTCCATACCATATCAGATGCATTTTATACAAGTTTACATTTGTTATTTTTATGATTGAATTTAATATTGCTTTTTGGACTTCAGTTCTGAATAATGTCTATAATTTTATTAAACTAAAGTTCTTTTGCATATTATTTTGTAGTGTCTTGTAGATTTATTGTGTAAACGTAAAATTTTAGTCTTTCATTGGAAGCCACTCAAAGGGTGTTGTATTTTGTTCTTCTCTTCTTGCTGCTGTTATGAATGAGAAGTTATATGATGCTGTATCTGTGAGAACCTTTGCGTTTCTTTTTTGCATCAGTTTTTCGTTTCTGTTTTTTAATCCCTACGACCAGAGGAAACATGCTCATCTTTAGATGATTAATTAGAAGTAAAACTATGGTGCTATTTTCTCATTTTTATTGTTGTCATATTCATGTTTTGCATAATGTTTCAGAACTTCAGCTTTCAGTCATTAGTTATAAAGAAAGATCACTGTCAAATGCTTTCTCCTCTCAAGCCAGACCTTTTCTCGTGTTTATTTTTCATTCACTTTCAAAGAAGGTTTGAGGTATTTTCTTCTTCTATATTCATGATTTTTGACTCAAATCTTACAAATTTCTTCATATTTCTTATTTTCTACTTCTCCTCTTGCTTTTTATGAAAGGAATCACAGCTTCTGTTTCTTTCTCTATCCTTGGTCCTGAAATCCACGTCATGAAGACTTCTGAAATTGTGTGTTATAAAGTAATTTGTTTTCAGTATTATATTTACTGTTTTGTTTGGATTTATTAGCTTATTAATGTTTGTGTTCATTATACATAAGCATTTAATTTAAGTATTTCAGTGTTCATGATTCTAAGGGACCATTTTTTCATTTGGTTTCAGGAGGTAGTTTAAGTTGCCTTGTGACCCTTTCCTTTTGGTCATTGTCTTGAATTCTTACTGCAATATGGATAACAGGAAGCCATATTGCTGTAGTGAAGAATGGATTGCTGATAATGTGCGTCTTTTCACTCACGTCTGTTTTTTTAAAGCGTTTTTTCTCCTACCGACATGGAATCAGGTGGAGGACGTTTTAAAAAGACGTGGGTTGATAGCAGCTCAACGCGACTGCGTTCTGTCCGTCTCTAGGCAACCGTGACGTTCAGCGTCGGTCCGTAGCGTTCAGGGATCCTTTGGCTCTTAATATTTTCTCTATTTTGTCCATTATTGTCAAACTTAGTGTTGATGTGTTTGTTATAGGCGTGTCTATGAGACAGTTATATATTGGTTCAATACGGGACGCACATTTAAGGGCCAAATATGGGACGTCTCCGTATTTAACGGGATGGGTGGCATTTCAATTCAGGGGTGCTAAAGCATCCCTAAAACAGAGCTAGCTACGCCACTGCTTGACATTAACAAAGAGAGACAGATGAACATTTCCCTGTTCATCAGAGAAAAGATGAACAGGGAGAGCCTGACTCAAACTACCTGGATATCAGACAACATCCGGGTCTCATTATGTGTCTCTGCTTATCTCCAGGCCCAAATGAGCAACTTCATGTTTAATCAATCAATCAATCAAATTTTATTTGTATAGCACATTTCAGTAAGGCATTTCAAAGTGCTTTACATCATAAACACAAGAACACAAAGTCATGCATCATGGAATAAACAATACATTGTTACATATTACATTTCAAAAACAATTCTAAACAGGTGCATTTTTAATTGCGATTTAAAAGAAGTCAGGGTTTCCGCTGTTTTACAGTTGTCTGGAAGTTTGTTCCAAAGTTTTGGTGCATAGATGCTGAAAGCTGCTTCTCCTCTCCTGGTTCTGGTTCTGGGGATGCAAAGCAGTCCAGAACCAGAAGACCTGAGAGGTCTGGAAGGTTGATACAACAACAGCAGATCTTTGATATATTGTGGTGCTAAACCGTTTATTGATTTATAAACTAACAACAGTATTTTAAAATCTATTCTTTGAGCTACAGGGAGTCAGTGGAGGGACTTTAAAACTGGTGTTATGTGCTCCATCTTCCTGGTTTTAGTGAGAACGCGAGCAGCAGCGTTCTGGATCAGTTGCAGCTGTTTGATTGATTTGTTGGACAGGCCTGTGAAGACGCTGTTACAATAATCAATGCGACTAAAGATAAACGCATGAATGAGTTTCTCTAGATCTGGCTGAAACATTAGTCCTCTAATCCTGGAGATGTTCTTCAGGTGATAGAAGGCTGACTTTGTAATTGTCTTTATGTCTTTAAAAAACAAGCCCATAAAAAGCATAGCCCACAACTTAAAAATAATAAATAAATAGATAAATAAATAAACAAGCCTGAAGTCACGTAAAATAATCGGACTTAACAGAAACTCAAAGGAGTTTTCGACTGTCCAGCAACAAAATGTGCATCTCTCTCCTCCCTCCATTGTTTACGTTTCTGTTGCTGCTGACAACTGTTGCATAGAAACGGCAGTCGCTCCTCAAGGCATATAGAGGAAATAAAATGACATTACAAAAGAAAATTGTAATGAACAGTGACTTGGATGAGTAACTTTAATCTGATTACTGCATTTGAAATAGTAACGCATTAGATTAGTCGTTACTGAAAGAAGAGGTACATTATGAGAAAGTGCCGAGGTAGCAGAGATTGTCAAAAGATTTAATTTGTAAGACTATTACGTCACAGCG
Organism: Poeciliopsis prolifica; assembly: GCF_027474105.1. Taxonomy (NCBI): domain Eukaryota; kingdom Metazoa; phylum Chordata; class Actinopteri; order Cyprinodontiformes; family Poeciliidae; genus Poeciliopsis; species Poeciliopsis prolifica. The sequence goes on from NW_026562707.1 coordinate 33,587, forward strand.
CTGGGTGTATTCTTGTGCTGAGATGTCATATGTTGTGATGTCACATACTGCTTTGTTGTGCAACACGGGGTATAAATAACTCCAGTTGGTAACATTCTGCTACGTTCCAAGGTAGTTCTAGAGGAGTCGGGATCGAGTTCAGTGCAAGACAGCAGCAATGGATTTACTTTGACGAGATTTGTGGTTTTTAGTCGATGGCCACACCATGCCTCCCATCGGTGAATATATTTATTAAATTCAGGAGGAGGACTAACTGGATTTTGAAATTTTGGACCTGGATAAGAGCATCAAGGAGAGGACGAGATTCCTTTTGAGATATCTGACGGAGGTTTTCTCTGATTTTGTGAAGGACGTTTCTGAGAACCTGAACTACGGATATGGCGATTTAAAAGCCATGTTTGGAAACCAGGTCTCTCAGGCCTTTGCCCGGGCAATGGAAGTGGACGAGATCATCCATGGAGACTGTGCTGAAGTACTTGACATGCTCTTCTGGAAGCATGTAATTATCTGAGGTCACGTCTCCTGTCCATGATGAAGATATCGTGTCGATCCTGAAGCTGGGTTTAGGGCTCAGTTCTTTGGTGTGAGCTGTTATCATTATCGTCCACGAACTGATGACAGTGGGGAGAAACACCAAAGAACTGAGGACGTCTTTCGAGGAGCAGAGAAAGGACACAGTCCAACTGTTTGTCAACTCGTTGCTGTGTCTTGGCATCACAGAGTCAAAGACACGCTGTTGTTTTTATTCCCTGATGGAGGTACAGAAGCGTATGATTAACAACATCTGCGCTGACATCGAGGGCCATCCGGCGGAAATTCTGGGTCCCTAGCCTGCAAAAAAGGTTTTCAGAGACCTAACTAAAACTTTCGGATGTTCTGCCGGATGGGCTCTGGGGTTCATGGAGCATAAGGTTGTTGACAGAGCAATTGTGATGTGTCTTTTAAGCCAAATTGAAAAGCACCAGAAGAAGAGGGACAGTTTTTTAACAAAACCTTTTTCTGTTGCTAGAAACAGCTTGAAAAGGCATCTTACCAAATGAGCGTGACATACCTCTGTGGATCTTGGATCCACAGAGGTGCCTGTGCCTCCGCTTCTCTGTTCCTCCATCAGTTTTAGTATCGAGTCGCCTCCTTCCTTGTTCCTCCGTCGGTCCTGCAGTTCCTCTCCTGATCCATTCTGTCTATTACACAGCAGCACACTGCGCCACGACGATCGATACACACAGTATCCTTCCTCACGGGAATTCTTCACCTGATGATGTGCGTCTTATGGGACGACTCCAAATTTTACGGGATGGGAGGCGATCCTATTCAGAGGTGCTGAGATATAGTTATAGGGGTGTTTACGCCTCTGTTGTTTACATTTATAGAAGTTAAACCTTATCTTTGTCTACTTGAATTTAATAGTAGCATTTACCTGAAATTTTGAACATAAAATAATTATGTCTGATTTAAAAAAAAAAAAAGTAGTATGGTTGTTTTTATGTCTCTTGAAAAGCGAATTTAACTGGCATAAGACTCGAATAACAAGTTTCCTGTGTTATTATTATTATTATTATTATTATTGTTTTGTTGTTTGTTGTTATTAATATTATTAATATTTTGCTGTCCACACCTGAAGCCTTCTTATAATGACGGTAATAGATTTCTTAGCGTCATGGTCATTTGCGGAGAAAAGATAGAATGCATTATGACGCAGTGTGTTGGTGTTCGTGGTATTGATTGATGGATTTATCATGGTTATTAAACTCAAATATCTGATTTGAATTGATTTTTGAAAATCTAAATTGAATATAGTTCAACATTTTTAAACAACACTATTTGTCAGGTTGATGTTTTTGCATTGATTACAGGCGAATAATGTTGCTGCACTGAGCTCAAGATGTCGCTATATACTAGCCTAAAATATCATCATCCCTCCTTCCTTTGTTAACTTCCCGGATTTGCGCCGTGGAGCTGCTCTACATTATTAGGCAGGATCGCTGAATTGACGCATTTCGTCATTTAATGTCATTCGGTCATATTTGAGGAACTACGACATAAACCCTTTCAGAACTAACATTTGAAAACGGGTTTAACAATGGAAATCTTTCCGTCGCTGGTTTGCGTCTCTTTTTTTCTTCTGCACGTCGCGCATGGAGAACAGAGTTATTCTTTCCTGGAGGAGATGAAGCGAGGATCAGTTATTGGAAATATCGCCAAGGATCTCGGGCTGCAGACTGGAGCGCTGTCCACCAGAAGAGCCCGAATTGACACCGAAGGGAGTGATAAACGTTACTGTGACATCAACCTGAGAAACGGAGCGCTGATGGTGACAGAGAGGATTGATCGTGAAGGCCTTTGTGGCAAAAAGGCTTCATGTGTCCTAAAACAGGAGCTCGTTTTGGAGGATCCTCTGGAGCTGCATCGAATTAGCCTTCATATTCAAGATATCAATGATAACTCACCGGTATTTAAAGATGTAAAAATAGACTTAGAAATTCGTGAATCGGCAGCAAGGGGAGCTCACTTTGTGATCGAGGAGGCGCACGACGCGGATGTAGGACAAAATTCAGTTCAGCAGTATAGCCTAGAAAAGAACGAACATTTCATTCTGGCTGCAAATGGAAACACAGTGGAGCTTGTTTTAGATAAAGAGCTTGATCGAGAAAAACAAAAGGAAATGAATTTACTCCTTTCAGCTCTAGATGGCGGATCTCCTCAGAGATCAGGTACAGTGGTCATACATGTAACTGTACTGGATGCTAATGATAACGCCCCAGTGTTTAGCCAGGCCGTTTATAAAGCCAGTCTGCCTGAAAACTCTCCTATAGGTACTGTAGTGATAACAGTGAGCGCAACTGATGCAGATGAGGGAGTGAATGGAGATGTGACTTATGATTTTGGACATGTTACTGACGAAGTTATGAAAATATTCAGTATTGGTAGTAAGAAAGGGGAAATACGTGTAATGGATACTGTAGACTATGAAGTTACAACATCATATGAAATACGCGTTAAAGCAAAAGATGGTCTAGGCTTGTCATCTTATGCTAAGGTTATAATTTCTATAACTGATGTGAATGACAACGCCCCTATAGTTAGTCTGAAATCACTGACCAATCAAATACCAGAAGACACTCCATCTGGTACAGAGGTGGGAATCATTAATGTACAGGACAGAGACTCTGAGAATAACCGGCAGGTTCGCTGCTCCATCCAGGAAAATGTCCCTTTTAAGTTGATTCCTTCTATTAAAAACTATTATTCTTTAGTGACCACAGGACAACTGGACCGTGAATTAGTATCTGATTACAACATTACAATCATTGCCACTGATGAGGGCTCTCCACCTCTATCCTCCTCTAAAACTATTCAGTTGTCTGTAGCTGACATCAATGACAACCCTCCTGTGTTTGAGGAACAGTCCTACAGCGCATATGTTAGTGAAAATAACAAACCTGGCTCCTCTTTATGTACTGTTTCTGCTCAAGATCCTGACTGGAGACAAAACGGTACAGTGATTTATTCTCTGTTACCTGGTGAGGTGAACGGTGCCTCGGTGTCCTCCTATCTATCTGTTAATGGAGACACAGGAGTGATCCACGCTGTGAGGTCATTTGACTATGAACAGTTCAGGAGTTTCAAAGTCCAAGTGATGGCCAGAGACAATGGTTCTCCTCCTCTCAGCAGCAACGTGACTGCCAGTGTGTTCATATCTGATGTGAATGACAACTCTCCTCAGATACTGTATCCAGCACCAGAGGGCAGCTCCTTCATGACTGAGCTGGTCCCTAAAGCTGCACATGGAGGGTCTCTGGTGTCCAAAGTGATAGCAGTGGACGCAGACTCTGGACAGAACGCCTGGCTGTCCTATCATATAGTCAAAGCCACAGATCCTGGACTTTTCAGTATTGATCTGCACAGTGGAGAAATCAGGACCCAGCGGGACATTTCAGAATCTGACAGCATGAAACAGAACCTGATTGTTGCAGTGAAAGATAATGGACAGCCCTCTCTGTCTGCACCTGTTCAATGTATTTACTGATTTCTGATAACTTGGCTGAAGTTCCAGAACTGAAAGACATTTCTTATGAGGAGAAGAACTCCAAGCTGACCTCTTATCTGATCATTGCTCTGGTTTCTGTCTCCACCTTCTTTCTGACCTTCATCATCATCATCCTGGGTGAGGTTTTGTCGTAGAAGAAAACCCAGACTGTTGTTTGATGGAGCAGTAGCCATTCCAGGAGCTTATCTTCCTCCTAATTATGCAGATGTTGATGGAACAGGAACTTTACGCAGCACCTACAATTATGATGCCTACCTGACAACAGGATCTAGAACCAGTGACTTTAAGTTTGTATCATCTTACAATGACAACACGCTGCCTGCTGACCAGACCTTGAAGAAAAGTCCAACTAAATTTGCTGATATGTTTGGAGTATGTGATGATTCCCCAGAGGTATGCATATTTATATCTTTTTGTATTCTATCACTACTCATTTTACTTAATGAAACTCATTTTGTGTTTGTTATAAATTATTTTAATGTGTTTGTGTACATGATGTTATTTTAGAAACCTCTTTCTTTTCTTAATTTCCACTTATGAACATGAGGGAAGTACATGGTCATGATTGAGTTTGATATTGATTTTTGGATATAACTTTTGAAGTTTCATTTTTTTTTTTTTTCACGTGGTTTCTTTTTCTAAGCAAGGTGCGATTTTGCATTCAAGTCTTACACATGCTCTTTTATTGATTTCTTATTTTCCCTTTTTATTCTTAGGCCATTTTTTATGAATAGTCCGCTGCTTGTGTGTCTTTGGTTCCTTTGTTTCTCTGTCTTTGGTCCTGAAATTCACTTCAGAAAGAGTTTTGAATTGGTGTGCTCTAAAGTAGTTCATTTTTAGGGCAATATTTGTTTTATACTAATTGGCTTTTTTGGCTCATTAATCCATTAAATTATTAAACAGGAGATTTTTATTTAAGTATTTGAGTTTTTTTGCAATTTCCTGTATTTGTATGTTCAAAAGAATTCCGAGATTTTTTTTTTCTGAAATAATTGTATTATTATTATTATTATTATTATTATTATTTCCAGTTTCTTTTCACCTTTAACATACCCTCATCTCCTACATCTCCGATGTTTTAGCATTTGCTTTTGGCACACTTGGGATTCTACAAAAATCTGATAACAATATTTTCTACTGTGATTTTTCATTTTTCTTTATTGAAGTATTTGTGGGTTTTTGTCACATGTTTCAGTTTCTACTGGAGAAGTTTGAGTTTTGCTTCAGATCTTTGAATATTAACCTGGTCTTCAGAAAGTCAGCAATGATACAGCAGAGTACTTCACTCATATTCTACAGAAATCATTACTGTGGTCACAAACAAATACTTTAACAAGTTTCTAAAACTTTTAAATTCTGGATAATATTGCTGTCTAAAAAAAAAATCATAGAATTGCAGAGCAGCCAGAAAATCAGCTGCAGAGGACTCCTGTTGTTTACTGACGTTTAGGTGAGGCGGCTAAAGTTGGTTTGTGGCTCTAACTTTTGGTTGTTTTCCTGTCTTCTCGCTGCATCATGGATAAACACGTTGCTGTTACTTATCATGAGGAATGGATTGTCTTTTTTCTGTGTCTGGCTGATGTGCATCTTGTGAAAGTCAATTTCCCAGAGTTCATCAAACTCCAACGTATGCCTCTCTGGTTGTTGTGCATATATCTGCAAATACTGCCAGAAGATGTTAGCTTGGAATTACTACAGAGATCCCTCACTATAGATTTTATGTTTTCCCCTTTGTTATTATTGTAAAGCAATCTCAGTCTCATGTCTCATGGTTGCTATGGCTTGCTGCTCTGCTTTGGAAGCATTGCTTTTGACAATTACAGTGTTATTTTTACTGATATTATCTGTTTGTAAGCTAGTTATGTTTACTGTCAGTGAACAATTCATTTGTATCTTGCTTATAAAAACACACTTTTCTTTCTTACACTCATATAAATATATTGTCAGCCAAAATGGAAAAGTTTTATTACTCTGCTTTCTTGGAAAGTTGTGCAGAAGTTGTGGTTCAGTTTTGAAAAGGTAGACATTTATTTTTATAACAATCCTTTGCCTGATGACATGCATTCATCAGGCATGTCTGCTTAAACCCTATCCAGTTTGTGTTTAACTGGAAGCTACGTATCTAAAAAATAAGCTAACATTTGTAAGTTATTCATCCAACTATTTCAGTGTGTGAGTTACAAATTTTTATATATAGCTGTTTTTTTACAGCAGACTTTTGTCTTCTTACTTTAATATGTTTTTTGAAAAATACTAATTTT
>NW_026562708.1:0-39744 GCF_027474105.1 Poeciliopsis prolifica
TTTTTCTATGCTTTAGATTGAAAGTTAAATGTTTCATTTGTTTTATGTTGCATCATATTGTTCCTCACTTCCACAAAAAGTCATATTTTGTATTGAAAAAGTATTGTGCTGAGTTGTACAATGCATTATTTCCATAATTTATTTCATACTTATTTTATTTCAGACTAATCAAAAGGCCACAATTCATGCTTTATTCAAAAACTCTTTACATCAGTTAAGAAATTTATTTCACAAAATAGATGGTGATTTTCTTACTGTTGTTCCAGAATCTGACTTACTTTGGACAGTTTACCCTCACATTCTTGTAGAAAAGTTTTAGGTTTAAGGCACACATACGTTGTCGTTTCAAAACCTTCGTCTTTATTATGTGGCCCACTAAACACCGTGTGAGTCGATGTTTGAGTTGGTTCTTTTTTTTTCAAATAAATGTTTGACATGATGGAACTTACATTTTCTAAGTTTTTTCTTTCATGTTTCTATTTTGAATTGGAAATTTACAGTAGTAAGCTGTATGTGAATTCAACAGTAATGTAACCATAGAAAAAAACGGTAATATACTGGCAACACAGCTGCCAGGAGTCTACTGTAAATATGATAAAAAACAGCAATGTGCTGTAATCAAAAGATTTCTTTTGTGACAGTAATATACTGTAAAGTTGAATACAGTATAATTAACAGTATAATGCTGGCAACACTGCTGCCAGCATTATACTATAAAAATACAGGGCAATTTGTTACAGTGTATCTAATATTCCTAACTTTTCATGTGTTTCTGTTTTGTCTGTTTATTTGCAGACGACTTTCAACATTTTCATTTCAAGCAGTGAAATGATGTCAGCAGGTCAGACCAGGTCATGGTGGTGTGTTGATGTCGGCCTTTAAACATGGTTTTATTCCCGTCTGGATCTGAGCTCTCAGATCTGAACCAGGAGGACAGAAGCTGTTCTGGATCCACCAGGTTCTAACAAACCTCACCTTCCTTTTCTCATCATCCTCAGACTCTAGAGGCCGAGGATGAAGCTGCAGAGAAACAGCAGAGAAATCAACCTGCAAATAAAATGCAGGAAATATAATCAATGGATTTAAAACAAGAGACTGGAAATAAAAACTAAAATAAATGGAGAAAATAATGTGAGAAAAACTGAGGTTAGAAACAGGAAGGCAGATTATTGATTCTGGGTTTTAACTTCACTGATCAGAGAAGCTGAACGGATCTGATCAGCATTTAATCAGCTCAGAGACGCTGAAGCAGAAACTGTTTCAAACTGCAATTTCTGCTCAGGTTTGATCCTAAACCAGTAAAGAACCAGTTCAGTACAGGAAGTTCAGGAGGAATGTGGGCGTGGCTTAATCTGAGAGAAGCTCTACGTATATTTCTTTTTCTCCTCAGCCAATGAAAAGCTTGTTATGTCATAATGATCTGCTTTACATAGTGCAATAAAGTCAGAGCAGTTCAGTCACAGCAGTGCCTGACCTGCTGCTGCCTGAGCTAAACAAAGAAGCAGTCAGACATGTTTGATCAGGTGTCATGATTCTCTCTGTGCTTTTCTCTGGTATGAATCCAGAATAAACTGTTTGTAGTGATTCTGATCTGATCTGCAGGAAAAGAAACAGCAGAGAAACAGAACCGAGGAAAAAAAACAATTTAATTATAGAGAACAGAGACGATTCTGGTAGCTGGTCATTAGTAACTAGGCAGATTTTCTGTTTACTGATTAAACACTGAGATATGTCTGCTATGAGGACAACATGGCGGATATACATCCATCCAGTTTGTTTCCTTGCAGGTAAACATTAAAGCCTTTCAGCATCAGGTTCCCAGAATCAAACAAACATCCAGAAACCAGTTTGACCAGTTAGTGGAGAGCAGCAATGATCAGAACCTTTTCTGCTCCAGAACCAGAACTTAGACTTTCTAAAACTCAGCAGCATGGTTTACTACAAAATAAAACATTAGTAACATTTCTAACCTGCAGAAGCTGCTAATATGAACAGACTTACTGATGAAAACACCAACACTGAATCTGAGGTTTGCATGAATTTAACTGCTGGTTTGGATCTCAGATCAGATCCTGTTCTCTAGAACATCCCAAACTTTCCATGTAAAACATTGATTTGCAGGTTGGATTATTCAGGATAATCATCTGCTTGACTCTATTAGTTCAGTAAAGTTTCCTCCTGTTTCCAGCTGAAGATCTGTGCTGAATGATGCTCCGTCTCTTTTAGTGTCTTTCTTTTCAGATATTCATTTTCTTTATGAATATCCAACTACAGACAGAAAACTCACCAAACATCTGATTCCCACTGAACAGTAACTTTTTAAAAACGTAATAAACAAATAAAACGATGATCCTGATGTTCTCTGAGCTGTCACAGTTTTCATATTGTTTCAACAGGATTATGATTTTCAGAAAATAATGTTTAGATATCTAATGTGTAAATAAAGCTTTAATTTGGTCTGAAAGTCTGATCTCAAGGTGTCAGTTATATTTTTATCACCATCTGAACAGTTGAAGGTGTTGGATGGTTGTAAACATCAGTGGATAAAAATCAGTTTTATTGTAAAACAGGAGGAAATTTATTCAAATGTGTTAATAAAATTCATCACCTGGGAGTATTTGTTAAAAACAGATCATTGATTATTAAACCAAACTTTGAGTTTTTCCAAGTGAAAATAAAAAAAAATTTCTGAAAGGTTGAGTTTAATGAGGCATCATGGGTAAAATGAGACATTAAACCAGTTTAAACTTTAACTGATGAAAGGCAGTTTCTGGTTTTATGATCATAGATAAATGTTTTCATAAAACACAGAGATCCTGACCTGCAGCATATCATGATCTCTGCTGATGTTACGCAACAGCAAAACGTTTCCCAGTAAGTCTTCTATGGTTATGAAGAAATGAAACTGAATCACTTTGATAACATTTCATGAATATCCATCCCATTTTCAGCTTTAATCTGAGATCTTGAGATGATTAGAGTTAATCTGTCCAGGTTATTAATCTGCTGCTGAGCCTCTGAGTTCAGCTGTTAAAGTGAAAAATCTCCATCGTTCCTGTTCAACTTCAGCTCTTCTGTTATTCTGACCCATAGGGTCAAAGGTCAACATTCATTCAGTCACATCAGCAGCAGCCAGGAGACCAACATCATGTTGATCAGTTAAAGTTCTGAGACTTTGACCCGGTTTGAGGATCTGGAACAAACCCAATGAGACCAAATGTTTTATAACTGATGGAAACAAAAACACTTTAAATTTCACAACAGAAACAGAATCTATTTATCATATCTCTTAATCTATTTATCATATCTCTTCCCCCAGGCGCGGTTAGGGTTACCATAGAGCAAACGGCGCCCCCTGCTGGACAAACAGACACAACAGGATTAAGGTTCTGGTCACAAATTTTACTCATTAAAAAATATTTAAAATATCAAAAACATTAGAAATTCTGACCCTGGAAACATCAGCAGATAAAAGATTAAATGCAACATGTCCAAAAACTGATTTATAGTTCATTTCTGTAACCCTGGTTTTTTTTTATTTTATTTTCAAATTTAATTTACAGGATTTTGTCTTTCAGTTTTAAACCATCAGCTTCAGAGGGAAAGTTTGACTGAACATGAAGACTTTCAACAATAAGAACAGTTTTAATATCTGGACTGTAAATGTGTCAGATTGACCCCAACTCTGGAGGTCAAACTGTTAATCATGGCGGCCTGAGGAAGAGCGCCCCCTGCTGGGGAAAAACATTCAGCTCTGAAGGAAAGTTTGGTTTTTATAAAGTATTTCTACATGGTGACTCATATAAAGTTTTATTAGATAAAACAATGAAAGCTTCATTTCCCAGAGCAGTGATGATTTATTAGATATTTTACTGTCTAATGAATAAAGTGACTGAAAACATGAGGAATTAAAGCTGATCAGGTTAAATGTATTTAATCCATTTCATGTCAGAAGGTTTAATCTGAACTCTGAGTGATTTTTCCTCCATCTAGTTTCAGTCAAAGTGTTTCCTGATTAAAAGGAAGAGGGAGGGTCCGACTGTGTGGTTCTGACAGAACCCGGTGAAAACAGTCAGATCTCTGAGAGCCGCCATGAAGGAAACATCCGTCAGGTTTCTGCTCCGTGAGTACAGAAAATGTGTTCTGATGTGTGTTCATGTGCTGCTGCTGGTTGACTGAGAGACACTGAGAGGACGAGGAGACGGGCTGCAGATTTATTCACTAGATGAACAAGGAGTCCAGATGTATTTAAACCAGATTCAGTCGCATTTAAGCAGTTTGAGATGCATTTAAACCAGTTTCAGTCGTATTTAAATCACGGAGCAGAAAAAGGGTTTTAAATGTTCTCTAGTTTCCTCAGAAAACTTTAAATATTTTCCTGTTTGTGTGAATCAGAAGCTTAAAGGCGTCAAAGTGATGAATTTGCTCTTCATGCCAGACCTGCAGCCATGTTGTAGTTTCCATCATAACAGCCGTTACATGCAGTAACATGTGCAGCAGCTGGATGATGAGGGAAGCTGCAGCACAGAGACGATGCTTCCTGTCATCCTCCTTCCTGCTGCAGCAAACGGCCACATGTGATGAGCTGAAGGTCAGGAGGAGCCGAGAGGTTCAGAGAACCAGAGGAAGCTCAGAACACGTCCAAGAGGAACCTCTGAGTCACATGACTGAACTGAACTGAGGAACAAGTGTGACGCTAATATTAATAACTAACTGGTTGTTAACCAGAGAGTTTCAGCCCCAAGCTGAGAGTCTAATAATAACCTGTGATCTGCGTCAGTCTGACTGTTTTATTCTTGATCTCTGCAGAGGAACAAACTTCAGACAACAGGGCCTGAAAAATTAAAGATATTTTATTCATTGACAGGAGCTACAGTTTATACAGTCATCTGTCATTGCAGCTTGGCTGGTATAGAGATAGGGTCACTGTAACCCTAACCCTAACCCTAAACTGTCCATGAATGTAACAAACAGAATCAGTGACAAACATCAGACCTGGTGGAGTCCAACCCTCAGCAGGAACCATCAGACTTACTGCCAGCAATGCAGATATTTATATAAGATATATTTTATATTTAGTTATTCAAAATGATTCTTTATTCTCTCTTTAGTTCTGACCTCAGTGCTGATCTGCACAACAACGCAAGGTTGGTTCACTTTATATATATCTAAGTATATAAAGTATAAACTTTACACATTAAAACCTCAGACGCACAAAAACCACAAGAACATTTTGTTTCATGGTGAGACTTTTATTCAAAATAAAAAGCAGAAGATTTTCCTTCCAGCTGTTGCTCTGACTGTGAGTCCCAGCAGATCCCAGTTCTTTGTGAGAGAATCAGTGACTCTGATCTGTGAGGATGAAAACAGATCAGCTGGATGGACAGTGAGGAGAAACACCAGCAGAGAGACCAGGAAGCCATGTGGAGATGGATGGGGGAAACCAGCTGGTTCTACCTGTTACATGAACTATCTCATCACATATGACACTGGTCTGTACTGGTGTGAGTCCATCAATGGATCGTCCAGCAGCAGCAGCTGCAGCTGCAGCAGCTGCAGCAGCAACAGCTGCAGCAGCAGCAGCAGCAGCTGCAGCATCCAGCTCTCTGTCTCTGGTAAGATCAGACTGTGGAGTTAGTGTTGCTGTGTGGAAATGGATGAAATGCTGTAGTTTGTCTCTGTGTTGAAAGGATCAGTGATCCTGCAGAGTCCTGTCCTCCTGTGATGGAGGGAGATGACGTCACTCTGAGCTGCAGAGCAAGGAATCCAACCCACAACCTCCCAGCTGCTTTCTATAAAGATGGCTCCTTCATTGGTGATGGATCAGCAGGCAGCATGACCCTCCTCCATGTTTCCAGCTCTGATGAAGGCCTCTATAAATGTAGCATCAGCGGTTCTGGAGAGTCTCCATCCAGCAGGGTCTCTGTCAAAGGTCAGAGGTCAGCAGCTTCTCTGTCTCTTCATCAGGAAACAAGAAGTAAATGATTCTCTGGTTCATTTCAGGGAGAATCTCCTCCACCTCCATCCCTTCCTCCATCTCTCCTCCTCCTGGTTCATCTTTTCCCTCCATCATATCAGTTTCTGCCATTTTTATCTTCCTGGTTTTGCTCTCATTAATTCCTCTGGTTCTTCTGGTGAGACGATGTTTCTGCAGGAAACCTGAAGGTGAACTTTGAATATTGTTTTTTTTCGCTCATTTTAACAGACATGCAGTTTAATCTTTGTTTTTCTTGTTGCATGTTTTGTTTTTTATTATTTTCAAAAACTGTTTATTTCAGCTGAAGAAGGAAAAGATGGAGAAAAGGAAATTAGAGAACTGAAAACCTTCATTAACCAGCTGCAGCCAATCAGAAGCAGGAGAGGTAACAAGCTAACAGCTCAGTGGTTATTAATGCTAACAGCTAACAGCTCAGTGGTTATTAATGCTAACAGCTAACAGCTCTGTGGTCGTCCAGCTTCCTGTTGTTGTAGGAAACATGCAGGTCAAACTGGAGTTGCTCTGGAGAACTGGGAGGTTTAAACTGGTTTCCAGTTGGAGCAGCAGACATAAGGAGGATCCAGCCTCCTGTCTGCAGTTTGACCAGGAAGCTGATAAAAGACTTCCTGCAGCTCAGAGTGGATCACTGAGTGGATCACTGTGTGGATCACTGAGTGGATCACTGAGTGGATCACTGAGTGGATCACTGTGTGGATCACTGAGTGGATCACTGAGTGGATCACTGAGTGGATCACTGAGTGGATCAGAGCTGCACTAACCTCACTGTTTGTGCTGCAGGAACCTCTACATGTGTCCTCTACTCAGCGCTGAGGACAGACGTCCATCAGGGACGGATCGTCTGCAGAGCCTCAGCGGCTTCGTCTCCAATCTGAGGAAATCTGGTCCAAATCACCAGCACAGAGATCTGGATCTGTTTTCCTGCTGCAGCAGCTCCAAGCCTTTAACATCTGGCCCACAGCATGATACCCACTGACCCGGTTCTGGTCCATCGCTCTGATCCTCTCAGACTTTCTCTGTCAGGAGGTCAAAGGTCACAGCATCTGACTGCAGGGTTTAGAAACAACCCATGAGTTTCTGCTGAATTGTCCTGGACCAACATCCAGTCATCACGTGACACCATGAACATGTGATTCATGCTGCCACCTGGTGACAGGAATCTGGTACTACAATCACAATATCTCAGCGTAAAACAGGAGCGTCCAAACTGTCCTAAACAAAGTCCGACTTTGGACACGGTTTACAAGAAAGACACTTGTTTTAATATCATCCTTCCATTTTCTAACAGCTTGTCCCAGTGGGGTCAGAGGTCAGGAGGTTCTGCTGCCTCTCCAACTCAGGTTCTGGGCGAGAGGCGGGGTCACCTGGACGGGTCACCTGGACGGGTCACCTGGACGGGTCACCTGGACGGGTCACCTGGACGGGTCACCTGTCTGTCACACAACTGTTTTAATACCTGATCAGGTTTTAGAGAAATCTGATTCTATCAGTTATATTTGTGAAAAAGAAGAATCAAAAATAAAATTAATATTTACCGTAAAGACATTCTATATTTTGATGCAAAATAAAAGTGGCTCTATATTTTTCATCAGGATGTACAAAATAGAACCACAGTATATTCTTGCACAGTTATGGTTATGTATATATCTGCATAAAGTACAACATTTTAAATAATAAACACCAAATATGCACATTTTTCTTTTACTTCAAATATTGTATGCATGGATTATTTTTAGGATTATTTGTGATGTAGAAACATAAAGACAGTGAAGATAAAAATGAACCTGAGTTACTTTGGCAGAAACAAAAATCCTCTTCTGCACATTAAACATTAAATTATCCACATTTGTCTTGTGTTGTATTTATTTATCTAAAATAAAATAATAATAAAACTGTAATAAAGTGGTTTACATACAGTTCCAGGTATAGTTCTGAGTCGGCCAGTTTATTACAATGTGTCAGCTGAAAATCAGTATTGATGTGGCTGAATGTTCCACCATATAAAGACATGATACCAACATGTTGTCTGTGTGATTCTTCCAAGCCAAGAATATCACAAAACCTGCTTCAGTGTGAAGAGCTTCATAAGCAAGGTATCATAAAAACTTGATCCAGTTTCATTCACCAACATTCAGACGTCAGACGGGAAACTTTACAAAATCTCTGAGGCCAAACGTGAGTCCAGAGAAAACCAACATGGCCGACTGGGAAGCAGGTTGTTCAGGATGTAACCGTGATGATGAGGGCTGGAAACAAGGCCTTTCCTTCTTGTTCTGCACAGTTCCTGGTTCAGATCCAATAGTTCTGGCAGGAACTGACTGAGTTCATGTCTCTGGTTGCTCTTCCTCAGGGTTCATGCTGCTCACACTCCCAAGAGTCGTGCTTTATTTATTTTAAAATGGTTGCTGCTGCCGTGTCCACCCGGTTCTTCTGCTACGGTCTTCTGATCCAGATTGTAGGAGTCAGTAATATTCTTCAGCTTTAAAGTGAAATGGTTCCTGCAACAGCTGGACTTCTGTGAGAGACGCCCACAAAGCCACTGGAACCAAGACAGAGCAGAGCGTCGCGCTACGTTCATGTGAACATGGCCACTAACAGAGCAGACAGGTGGAAACAGGCCACGTTTTCACCAACACTGGTTTATTTGTGCTGAAATCTGGTTGAGACCAGTTTCAGTCAAAGTCAGTGGAACCAGCAGCAGCTGGTTTCTGTGGTTCAGACGAGATGAACAGGATGTGCTAACAGGAAACAGGCTGCAGGCCACTGAGCTGACTGGTGTCATGCAAAAAAACTCTTTCTAAGGACTGTTCAGGTAGAAGCACTCAATCAGGTTCATTCATGCATTCTGCACAATTATAAGAGCTCATAAGATAATCAAGCCGGTCTGGATTCAAGTCTAACCCAGCTCACTAAGCTCTGCCAGGCAGAGACAACATGAAAGTTTTCATACAATGATTAGGAAGGAAAGCAAGAGGCAAGAAGGTCTGGTCCTTATGCAGCTGTGGAAAACAACCTTCCTCAGTAACCCTCTCCATTTCCCGGGCTTGGGACCGTCATTAGGAATGTTCGGTCTTGTGTCTGTCCAATGGCTGGATTACACTGATGTAAGCAGGGCAAAGCATAATAACAATATCTGCTGATGTTTACAGCTGCTAGTCAGGGCTGAAGAGCCTCTACAGTTTCATCCTGGGGAGGAGAAACATTTCTCTTCTTCCAGACAAACACAACCAGAGGAGCTAGAACAGCAACCACAGCAAACATCACCAGAACCGGTACAATGTGTCCTCCACCTGCAGAACAGAACCAGGAGTTAGTCTGATCCCACTGAAGATCATCATTATCTGATCTGAGATCCAGAACCAGGACCTGCTGGTTCTGATCCAGAGACAAACACTCACCTGGAGGAGCAGCAGGAGGAGCAGCAGGAGGAGCTACATGCAGGTAGACAGTGTTGATTGACTGCATAATGTTTCTCTTATTACGTTTTGTTTCTCCCTGAACATAACACTCATATGTTCCTCTGTCCTCAAGTTTCACGTTCCTCAGCTTCAAAGACACGTTTCCTTTCTCCATGTCCACCAGATCAACTCGACCCTTGAACCTTTGTTCTGGAATATCCAGATCTGGGTTGTTTTTGTTAAACATTAGAACATATTTAAGCTCTTGTATCTCTGCCCCAGGTCTGCTCCACTCCACAACTTCTAATAGCCTGTAGTCGTTGGCTTCACATGGCAGAGTGACATTGTCTCCAACTGTAACATTGATGTTCACACCTGCAGGAGAGAAAACAGCACAGAGAGGATTAATGGAAATGAACCTTCTGAATTAAACTGTAGAGAAGAGACAGTCTCTACAGAACTGACCTCTGACCTCCCATTCATCAGCAAAGTTATTGAAAAAACTGTAAACAATTAAATAGTTTCCTCATGATGACCAACTGCTTTCACTCTTTCCAGTCTGGTTTTCATGCTCACCACAGCACGGAGACTGGCCTAGTCAAAGTATTCAATGATATCCATATAAATACGGCCTGTGGCAGAACCACAGTGCTGGTTCTGGTTCTGGTTCTGTTGGACCTCAGTGCAGCTTTTGACATATTACTGAATGGACTGGAGAGTTGGGTTGGACTCTCCGGTTCGGTGCTCGACTGGTTTGAATCTTACATAAAGAACAGGGATTTCTTTGTTTCAATTGGAAACTTCTCATCAAAGAGGTCAAAGGTCACATGTGGGGTACCCCAAGGTTCAATCCTAGGACCCCTCTTATTCAATATTTATATTCTCCCACTAGCTCAGGTCATAACAGGAAATAATATTAGATACCATAACTATGCAGATGATACTCAGCTCTACATTATGATGTAGAGATAGAGATGTAGAGTTATAGATCTAGAGCTATAGATCTAGAGTCAATGTACAGCTTCAGTTATTACAACTAAAAACTAGCGATCAGCCTGAAACCTGGGAGTAGTGATGACCTCTGACCTGAACCCTGCGAGCCACATAAAGACAGTAACAAAATCGGCCTTCTATCACCTGAAGAACATCTCCAGGATTAGAGGACTAATGTCTCAGCCAGATCTAGAGAAACTCATCCATGTGTTTATCTTTAGTCACATTGATTATTGTAACAGCGTCTTCACAGGCCTGTACAACAAATCAAGCAAACAGCTGCAGCTGATCCAGAACCAGCTGATCCAGAACCAGCTGGTCCAGAAGCTGCTGATCCAGAACCTGCTGATCCAGAAGCTGCTGGTCCAGAACCAGCTGATCCAGAAGCTGCTGATCCAGAAGCTGCTGCTCCTGTTCTCACTAAAACCAGGAAGATAGAGACATAACAGCAGTTTTAAAGTCCCTCCACTGGCTCCCTGTAGCTCAAAGAATAGATTTTAAAATACTGTTGTTAGTTTATAAATCACTGAACGGTTTAGCACCACAATACATCAAAGATCTGCTGTTGTTGTATCAACCTTCCAGACTCTCAGGTTCTGGTTCTGGTTCTGATCTGCATCCAGAACCAAGAGAGGAGAAGCAGCTTTCAGCATCTATGGACCAAACATCTGGAACAAACTTCCAGAAAACTGTAAAACAGCAGAAACCCTGACTTCCTTTAAATCTCAACTAAAAACCAGCTGATTAGTTTTAATATGTAACAATGTTTTATTGATTCTATGACTTTGTGTTTTTGTGTTTATGATGTAAAGCACTTTGAAATGTCTTGCTGCTGAAATGAGCTATACTAATAAAATTTGATTTGATTTGATTTGATTCTGGACATTAAGAGTGGTTGATCCTACTTGAAAAAACTAATAGATCTTTTGTGGTTTCATGCTGTGAAGGTCAATCACATTACAGTCCTTATGATACCAGAATCTTTCAGAAACAGAAACACATCTTAGAACCTCGACTCTGATCTGGATCATCAGAAGAAATCCAGATTGTAATGTATTTCTGCTAACCTGCAATCAACCAGTAAATATTAGAACATTCCCATGTTGTGATTTTCAGATTCAACAGAACTTTGGAGCTGATGTTTTTATTATTTATCCCAGAAGAGGTAAATAATAAAAACAGTAGCAGAGGCTTTAGAAGAGGAGAGGAGCTCAGCATAACAGATACTGGATGGATGGATGTAGTAAAGATGAATGTGCTTCATCTGTACAGTAGAATCATTTCACACTGATTTTCAGTTAATGGGACACACGACTTAGAAGCTATTGAAGAACTCATATTATTTAATATTCAAATTATTTATCAACCGGTTTCCTTAGTGCGGCCTGTCATTCAGTAGTGCAACAGTAAAACATAAAGTCAGGAGAAAAACAGGTAGTGTGTGAGACAAAGAAACATTTATATTTAGAACCAAAAAACAAAGTAACTAGAACCTCAGCTTACTGCTAAAGGTCCAAAACAAACACAAATAATAATAAATGAAGTATTAATTCTTAGGTTGCTGCTGCTTCTCCAGCTGCCTTCCAGGTGAGAGGCGGCTCACCTGGACAGGTGTCCAGTCTGTCACTTAAACCTTCAACAGAGGATAATGCGCCTCGTGTGACAGAATGAATTATTATCAGTTTTTCTGTTGTTCCGCTAATGGCTAAAGCTACGCGTCATAATGCTCACAATGTGCTTGCAGGGAAAAATGACAGACTGATAATAAATATGTTTAATAATAAACATAATCGCTGCTTGCTCTGTCAATGATGTTTTTATCAAAGATGTTAATGTTTCTAATCAGAAGAAAACAAATGTCTTGAAGTAGAGAACTGACCAATAGCAGGGCCAAAGCCGACAGCAACCAGGAAGAGACACACAACCTTTAACTGTGCGCCTCTTCTGAAGCGCAGAGAGGTTCGGTGGCTTGAGTCCATGTTACTCCTGACACTGTGGCGTCTGTCGTGTTCCGCACACTGAGCGGCACACCTGGCTGTAAACAGGAAATGGCGAAACAGAACACAATTCGGTTCCCCTGTGAAAATCTGTTCCCTCTGCATCGGGAACGCGCATTACAGCCAGACAGGCGAAAGAGGAACCTATACGTGAAGCTGACACCCCACCTACGTCATCAAATCCAGCTGATAGTCTGATTGGTTAGTGCTCCGTTAGTGCAGGTTTGTGCCGTTAAAATATTCGTTTGTGCAGCTTTCGTTGTTGAGATATTAAAAGTTATCATATTTTCAGATTATGTCCCCTCCCCCACCCCGTTTCTTGCTCCAACAAAAAAAATGAAATAGGCTAGTTCGTTATGCAAATGAGAATTTGAGATGACCCCATTATTGTTATTCTTACTATTTTCTAAATATACCAACAAAATCTTATTTTACTTTATTTGGTGGTATCAGAGTGTAATATTCACTGAGCACATTCACCTAATTAGGGGACAATTAATTTCACCTGCTGCATGCTGTCCTCTGTTTCAGTTGTCTTCCAGCAAATTCCTGTCTGTGGGTAAGTTTTGTTTTTGTGTCGTTTTTATGCAATTGAGGTTATTAATTATTATAGAAAAGGTACTTTCTATAATGCCAAGAAGTCATGGCATAATCAATACAGTTAGAAGAAAAATATCTCTGGTAATTTATTATTTTTTTGTGATGCATGAACTTCCATACATGTGTGTTATGGTTAGCTATTCATCCACCCAAATATCTGCATTGTGAGGCAATTGAGAAGTAATGAACCATGGAAGTGGCTGGTTTTAAAATGCAATATAAGTTGACAGTCAAATAAGAAACGGGTTGATTTGAACAATGAACTTTAACAATTGAAACAACAACAACAAACATTGACAATTGGAAATTAATTTCTCCTCTTTGAATACAAACTCCTGTCTTTTGAGATTTATGCAGAAAGAAATATGAAAACATTTACCCAACTGAAACTCAAAATATCAAATCCTTTTCCACATAAGAACTTGCAAAAAGAAAAAAGAAAAAATCTGATCAGGGGTATGTAAACAAGGCATGTTGCTCTCTTCAAACTTTCTCCCCAACTTTTTTCTATCACAGATCTGCTGTGTATAGCACTGCATGTGGAAGTATTTTGTTTGTTTCAGACACTGTCTTCATGATATTGGCAAGGTCATCATAAAGCTCCCACACAGATGGAGCTCTCCGGCAGTATGCAGTGTAATGTCCAAGGCCATCTTTGGTCAAGCTTCCCCTGAAAGCAACGATTCCTCTCAAAGTTAGTGTTTTTCCTTGGAGAACCATAGTGGAGGGAAATTCACTTAACGCAAATTCTGTTGGGTTTGAAAGGTCAGTGTCAACCCATAGTATTCCTCCAAAGCTGTATGTGTGAGTAACAGTTCCTGCACAGAGAACGTTTCCTGAGTTCCTGGCTCCTGTTTTGAATGGAGATGGGCATTCTGATTCATTCTCCAGTGGTCGGAGACAGGGAGACTGTGGAAGGAGGAGTCCTTTTTCTACTGAAGTGCCAAGCTGAGCCATGCCAGAATTCTTCAGGACAGAAATGTCAGGTAAAACAAATGGTACTTCCCTCGTCATTCCTTTGTTTAGGTGGCAGTATTGTGAAGAGCAGAGTTTTGAGAGGTAAACGCTTGATACATTTCTCATTGTCTTCCCAATAATAGTGGAAATATTGCACTGTGCATCAATTTGGTGGGCGCCAGACCTCAACTGTGTTTTTGCAAACATTGAACTAAGCAGATCTGCCCTCTGCAAGTATGTCTTCGGGGTCACACCATCTGTAGCTATGGATTTCACCAGCTGCAAGAGTGGGTTATCACTGTCATTCATGACAAGATTTTGAAATGCAGAGCTGTCACAGAAAGTACAGCATAAGCACTTACAAAAGGCATCATAGGAGCAGGTGTTTAACACAGAGAGTGACAATGTCCCAACTTTAACAGGCTGATGCATGTTTCCATTTTTCAATAGTCCCACTTTCACTCTTTTGGCCCCAGATGATGAATCTGCATGGATCCATTCAGTGCAGGAACTCAGGTATGAAGTCCTATTCCTCTTTTTGGGTGGAAGAATTTGTCCTCTCCAGTTTTCAACCATGTTTTCATCTGCGGTGGAAAGGTTTCTGGTGGCTTCCGATTCCATCACATCGCTAAAATCCATGTTTCTGCTACCTTCAGCATTGTGGGTAATTATGAATGCAGGGTCAGCTTCTGTAACTTCTGCTGATGCAACTTGTCTCTCCTCCTGTTGTGCTTTTGCAGAGCAAATCCGCATATTTCCTTCGATGAAGGAAAGATGCCTAGAAATGAAGCGGTCGACTCGAATGGGTAAGTTATCATGTTTGAAGAGGCCATGTTTTACATTTTTGAATTCTGCTTCAACATTGGCTGAGCTTGCTGTGAGGCTGGTACTTTTGAAGAGGGGAACCATTATTCCTGTCCACAGTGGTAAGTAACTTGCAAGTCTTATAATGTGTGGCACAATCTCAGGGAGGAAATGGATGTTATCCCTATCCCCATTAGATGCAGCGTGTCCTGCTCTCCTCACAAATGTTTGACACCCAGTCTCGTAGGTCAGTCTGGAAGTCATCACATGGATCGACTTGATGCACTTCCTGTGCATCTTCTTCTGGAATGATGATGGAGTCTTCTGCAATCTGTGCTTTCAGGTATTTTTTGCACCTCTCTGACTCAAGAGGGGTTCCAGAGCTATCATCACCTTCTGCCTCACTGAGAGCCACAACAGTGATGGCATGTATTAGCTGCTTTGCATGGTCCAAGCTTTGTGCTTGAAGAAGCTTTGCTATTCCTCTGACAAAGAAGTCTTTGACACGGTGTGACTTCTTTTTCAGGCAGTCCCACTGGCATACCATCTTTATGCAGTGGGCAACATCAACCCTGATGTAACAGGGAGGAAGTTTTGCAGACTGGTTCCCACGTAGCACACGGAAGCATTCATCAATGTCTGACTTCAGGTCAGAAAGAGGAGTAAAGGCCTTCACCAGAGCACCTAGAATAGCCAGGGAAAAGTCACTCACAGCTTCCTTTGGTACAGCTGCACCTGAACGAAGCCAGTCTGTCAGCCATGTTGCAATTGCATTAATGTCATGTCTTTCTGATAGCATTTGTACCACTGGGACTGAGCAGTTGTCTCCCTTCAGAACACCTTGATATAAGAAGATGTGGCCAGATTTACCATTTGGTCGTGTGAGTTTTCTGACGACTGAACCAGTTGCATCAAAGCAAACTACTGAGGGACATTTTTTGGTCAGTGCCTTATAAACATGTATCTGAGTTTGACTCCAATAGTGACAAAAGAATTTATCCAGACCGATATCTCTTATACTGCCACTGTTGGGTGTGCTATATTTTAATAACTGCAAAGATAGAATGGGGTCTTTGTCGCCTAATTCCAAGTCTTTTCTCTCTTGCTTGGCTTTTCGTAAGGTTGCAAGGTTTGGAAGGTGGCTTGGTTCGGGATTTCCAAAAGCCATCAACTCTGATGCCTTTGCTGACCTCCATCCAGCTGGCTCTATCCTACCCTCACAGCTCTTTTGAAATTTGTGCACGAAGGGTTCCTGACATGAATCTTTTGGACTGGCCAGTGTGCAGGGAGATGTCAGCACCTTCGATGGAACACTGGAGCACCATTGGGCTGTTGACCGCTGGCTTGCTGTCGCATGTCATTGTAACATGGCCTTGACAGTCTTTACAGAAGCCTTTGATGTCGATGTACTTATTAGTGACAGTTGGATAACCTTTTGCTCTTTGGAATACAAAAGTACATGTGTGTTTGAATTTTTTCCACACCAGATCATTAATGACATGAGTCCAAGTGCCAGGTTTTAAAACAGTGTAGTTCCTTTTGCCAGATGTTGAAAACTTGTTGTTGTATTCAACAGTTTCAGGTATAAATTGAACCCATTCTTTAAATGGAACTTAAACCTGAAAGTTGTCCAGAAGTGGTGCCAGATTCACACTGTGTCCACAGGGCTTTCAGTGTCACTTTCTTGAACATTTATTTCTAATGTTGCCCAGATGTTGTGTCTGTTCATTTTTACAATAGTGTATAGGGCTTTTGCTGACATCTTATTTTCCAACTGCTGACTTAGCTCTGTCCAGACAGGAGCAGCTGGAGTGGCTATATTTTCTAAGATAGCCTCTTTTGCCTTGCAGAGAAATGCAAAAAGAGACTCTCTGTCTACGGCTGGCTGTCGAGGCATCTAGTTAGAAAACAAAAAGACTTTGATTAGTATTGCTCAAAGTAATAATTCTGGCCTAAATAATTTTTAAAAAGCCACAAAACATTGATATTTTAGCATTGTAAATTACAAAACTCTTAAACTAAAAAAACTTATGTTGGCTTCCCCAATTTCATTTCTACTATTTAACTATAATTCTACTAATTAACTAATATATATATATATATATATATATATATATTATATATATATATATATATATATATATATATATATATATATATATATATATATATACACATATTCAAGAATGCATTGTTACGACTCTTGAATTGGCAATTTAAGTACTTGTTAAATTTTAATTTCCCTTTGGAATAAATTATATTTTATTTGAGTTCAGAAGATGTGCCCTTTAAGTGTTCATGATTAAATTTAAAGGCTTAAAGAAAGTGCCTCACTATCTATGTGTCAATACTTGAAATATAAGTTGTGAATTTAAATAAATGCATATGTAAGCTTTCCATATATAAATCTCTGCTTTTATGGGTGGATTGAGTCAATATTTTACATAAAAACTGAGGATTAGTTTACTTACCTTGTTCGAAAATCAAAATCAGAGGGTTGGAAAAATTCCAAAGATTACTTTTTCAAAACGATTTCTTTCAGACTGCTAAGTAACTTTTTACGAT
Organism: Poeciliopsis prolifica; assembly: GCF_027474105.1. Lineage (NCBI taxonomy): Eukaryota > Metazoa > Chordata > Actinopteri > Cyprinodontiformes > Poeciliidae > Poeciliopsis > Poeciliopsis prolifica. The sequence continues at coordinate 17,310 of NW_026562708.1, forward strand.
CGGTTGAAATTACACTTGCTACTCCACAAAAACAAGGGAAGGTGGGGGAGGGGGAATCAGTACAGTGTGGGTGGAGCCAAGCTTACGTAGCCACAACTACGTAAAAGTTGCCGAAACATTTTATGTATTTTTAAAAGTACTTGAAACCCATGCACATACATTTTGTGTCATAAATTGTATTAAATGAAACTCGTTGGGTTTAAAATATATTTACTAAATATTAAGTAGGCTACATTACCTGGATGAACTTTGTTGAACCAATGAAGCTGCCGTGCACTTCCGGTTTTACTAGGCCAAAAAATCAAACAGCTAGCATGTTAGCTATAGATTTTTACAAAATCTTTTTTAAATGCATAATCAGAAGACATCAACACTGTCAATATAATTGTTCAGATCACGTCCGAAACCAAAGCACAGTTGAACAGTCATACAGCTTATACACATTACATATGTCCTCTATTGACAGGATTCAATTATTGGAGAGAGCTATATTGGTGAAAAAAATTACTATGTAAATACATTTATTAAAATGAGACATTTTGTTTTTTTCTAAAGCTTTATTGAAGTTCAAAACAAAGAAAGGTACATTGTACAACAGCTGAAAATCTGCAGAACTTAACTGACACAATGACATAAGAAATTTATAACAGCATGCTTTGTGGTTATGTCCAACACAGGCCACAGTCATCTATTGAGGTGTAGTCAGTTGTAATCTGAAAGAAAATATCTCCTAAGGGACAGCGGCAAAACCTAGCACTACCAGGTGACTATTTTGGTTTGTTTTGGAGCAATATGGGGAGATGGTGACATCATCAGCCAAAATTATAACTTTTAATATCTCGACAACGAAAGCTGCACAAACAAAAATTTTAACGGCACAAACCTGCACTAACGGAGCACTGACCAATCAGACTATCTGCTGGATTTTATGACGTAGGTGGGGTGTCAGCTTCACGTAGGTGAAAGACCTACATCAGGAGCTCCTCCTGCTGACGTCACTCAGCTAATAATAATCAGTTTAGATTCAGATTCATTGTCACTGATTTCAGATGATCTACAATATAAACATGGAAATGAAACGTCATCACTTTGATTACAGTAGATTATATTAAAACCTCACAAAGTTCATCGGTATTTAAATTAAAGGTCAAAGACAGTAAACATGTTTGACCACTGGGGGGAGCTGTTGATTTATTTATATCTGTTTCTGCTTTTACAGAGTTAGAATAGACTAGATTAGACTAGATTAGATTAGATTAGATTAGATTAGATTAGATTAGATTAGATTAGAAGCTTTATTGCCCCTCAGGGGGTAAATCAGGTGAAGCAGCAATAACTGGACAAGGGAAACAAATTCCATTAAAAATATGTATAAAAGCAGAGAGAATACTGACTATACAGTGAGGACAGAGTTACAGTCTAAGATTAAAATATTTTAGTTTCCAATATAAATATGATAATCATTGATTTTGATCCTGATCAGAAATCCTCCTGCTTCAGTTTGAACAGCAGGAAACAATACATGATAACTTTATTCTTCTGTTCATGTGTTTATTGTACCATCGCAACATTCACCAGCATCTCCGTCTACCTGCATGTAGCTCCGCCCCCTCCTACAGGTGAGTGTCGGTTTCTGATGATGATCTGCAGTCGGATCAGACTAACACCTGGTTCTGTTCTGCAGGGAACCAAGATGGCAGCAGAAACACTGGATCCAGAAATCGACACGTTGGACTGATAGCTGCAGTTACTTTAGTCGTTGTTCTGATTATTGCTGCCTCGGTTCTGGTTCTGACCCGCAGGGAACCAAACAGCTGAGGAACCAAACAGCTGAGGAACCAAACAGCCGAGGAACCAAACAGCCGAGGAACCAAACAGCTGAGGAACCAAACAGCTGAGGAACCAAACAGCCGAGGAACCAAACAGCTGGACTGGTTCCTGCTCTCTGTCTGGCTTTGGCTGATCCAATAATCTGAGCAGAGAAAGTTCTGACTCTCATTGAATCGTAGTGTTTCTGTTTTCCTTGGTTCCATCGGTTCTGCTCAGATCGACACCATGTTCTGTCAGAACCACCAGATGAACTGAAGCTCATTGTGTGGCTGCAGAACCGCAGCAGAACCAGGCAGTTTTCTCCTCCTGACGTCTCAGTGATCAGGAACTAAACAGGTCCAGAGGAGAACTGGGTCGGTCCGACTTCGTTTCCTCATCAGAACAAAGTGTTGAACGGAGACGAGGTTCTGTGAACAACAACGGAGCTTTAAATTTGGACTTTCTGAGTTTTTCTTGTTAATCTGTTAAAAATCCAGTTTCACCTGTCAAAATGTAGAAGCTTTATTAGCAACATTAACATTAACGATCATCAGTGATGATCCGCTCCTCTCTTCGCTACAGCAATAATCAGAGGATCATGAAACATTTCTGGATGAATCTGGTCTGTTATTGTCTTTATGACATATCCTCTGTCAGTTCAGAAACAGGTCAAAGCTCCAAACGTTGGCATCTAAAGATCATTTCAAATGCTTTTATTGCTTCTCATCTTAATAATCATAACAGCCTCTTTATGTACTTTATAATCTGAAGACACTTTACTCCATCTGTCTGGACTCTGGTCATTGTTTGAAGCAGCAGCTAAAGAGCTTTATGTGTCCTGCTTTATTCTGCTTTATGTTTTATTTGTCATGTTTTATGGTTGTTTTCATCCTGTAAAATATGCTCAATAAATAGTTTCAACATTATGTCAGGTTCCAACTGAGAGATCAGAAAACACAGTGAGGCTGCAGACCAAACATTTCACTCTGCAGATGATATAAAACTGCATTAATATTTCACTGCATGTTATTTTAGAAAAGCTTTTCTCCTGTCTGGTTGTTTAATGTGAATAAATGTTGAATGTTTTCATGTTTCCATTAAAACTCTTAATATTCTCTGGATGCAGTCAGTGGATGATAATTGTTCTCACTTTATGATTTAACTGAATAAAACTAGAAATGATTTTAGCAGAAACTTTATCTGGAGATGTTTTAAATCTAACTCCTGTTTCAAAATAAGAGCATGCAGTTCAGCCTTGTTCCTCCCTAACATGATTTTATGAATTATTATATTTGATGTTGGTTGTGTTAGTGGCAGAGATCAGAATCATCATCATGTTCAGGAAGATCTAAAGTCTCTGATAAACAGCAGGACATGCAGAATAAACAGCAAAGCTAAAGACACTAGCATAGCGCTAACTGTGTGCTATGCTAGCAGCAGCTTCCCACAACTAAAAGATGAATGGAGACGATTATCTCCATAGATCAGGAGAAGACACTGGGAATATGCTCAGAATACGTTTTATGAAAGTATTTTACTGACTTGCTCTTGTTCGGGTTTGTGACGACGTTGACCTCCAGCGTCTGGTCATGTGACCTTTCACCCTGGATTTGTGAAACTTATGTTGCTCAGAGTAAACACAGTTTTTTTTATTTTAATAACTAAACTAAACTTATCGTTTAACATCATCTGTTAGTTTGTCAGAAAGCAGAGGAACCTATTGATCTATTGATGACATCAAACTGATCACTAAGCGATGATTTTCTTGTAGTTGAACATTAATGCATGAACTCATCTCTAATCTGATGTTTGCTCACAATAAGACAAACATTGAAGACAGTTTTAAAAACTGTGCAAAGCTGACATGTTGGTGATCAGAGGAAACCTCCTGATGGGAATCAGACAAGCTGCACTGATGACTGGATCTCTGCAGCGTTTAGATCCTCCGCTGGTCCAACACACCCGGATCCATCGGCCCAAATGAGCTCAGGCTGCAGCCAGCTTCTGCTCATCTTCACTTCCTGTAGTCATCTACAACCGGCTTACACTGGGAAGATCACTTTGTGATTTAGATGCTGTTCATATGGAGAATGTAGCCTAGCTTTACTTTTCTGTTATGGTTGGATGAATGAATTCATTTTCAGGCTCTTGGCTGATTCTGTCAGTAGGTTTGTTGTGTTTGGATCATTTTCTGGGTTTAAATGGAATCTGAGCCAAACCAGAGAATATGACATGATCATAATCATGAGCAGTCAGTTCAAACACGGCAGGGAACTGACTGCAAATGATGTCATCATTATTAAGTCATGATGACGACATTATGGCTTAATAAACTCATAGAATATGTCGCATCAGCACTAAAAGCTGAGCTGCAATGATCCACTTCCTTCCTCCTTTAACTTCTTACCTTAGAAATAAAGTTAACTTAAAATGAATCTGAACCTTGAAACAAACATGAGGCTGAAGGCTGGTGGTTGACTTTTAAACGTTTAGATTGAATTAATTTAATGAATTAAACGGCTGAGTTCAGATCAGTGAGTCCTGGGTGGGATCCTCCAGTAAAGCGTTTCTCCGTTTTCTCCGTTTTCTGTTTTCTCTGTTTTCTCTGATTTCTCTGTTTTCTGTTTTCTCTGTTTTCTCGGTTTTCTCGGTGGCTGCAGCTCGTCGTGTTCATGTGGTGAATCATTAATGAAGCCCAGACTTCTTCCATACAGAACTCAATAAAAATGGAGGAATGTCCAGGAACTCAGTGTTTCAGCATTTTTGCAGTTTTCTGAAAGTTTTCTCCAGAATATATTTAACAGTAAATAATACTTTTTGTCCTTTAAATGTAAGAAATAAATGGCAAAACAAATATCTCAACAGGCCTTTTCTTGAAAGCCAGACATCAGACGCCCTGAGATGGAAAACAAGCTGTGAGGTTTGATCTTTATCATGAATCCTGGTGAAGTTCCTCCAAACTGAAACCAGTTTCTATTTACTGGAAATCAGCAGAAACTGGATGTTAACCCTCAGTGGAAAATCCCCACGAGTCAGCTCTAGAAATATCTCTAGAGTTATCTGTAGAGTTAGATCTAGAGATAACTCTAGAGTTAGATCTAGAGATAGATCTAGAGCTATATGAGTCGTCTGCATACTGAAAACAGCAGGCAGGTACAGCAGAGTCTTCACTGCTGCTGCTGCGGTTTGTGAACAGGAGCCTGAAGTCCCTCCAGCTCCAGAGAAAACAGCTCGACCCATTTACTGTAATCCAGCAGGAGGTCGATGTTCAACCTGAGCGGAAACCCCCAGTGACTCAGAGCCTTCAGTTCATAAAGAAAAGTTTATTTGATTTCTAAAACAGTTTCTGACAGAAAAAAAATAAAGCCTCTCAATATTACATCTCAATACAGAAATATAACATTTTACACTGAACATCACTTCTTCACTGAATTCATGACTCAACTCTGCCCCCTGCTGGCGGTGGATGGTACAGAATCCTCTGATTACTGACTGAACTGGTTCAGGTTGAAAAGCTCCCAGTTCACCTTCAGATAAATAATGCAGCAGATTTCTGACTTTATTATAGAATCTGTTTTTATGTTCCAGATTTATTCACTGGAGGAAAATATAATCATATTGAAATAGATTTTACACAGATGTGTGGGATAAAGTTTCAGTTTTTAGATAAGTAACTGATAAATATTAAAACTCTGCCCCCTGGTGGAGGAAAGTGGAATCTGTCTCTGTTTTATGATATAAACATACAAATTATATGTCAGAAAACTAGTTTATAAAGTTCAGATTATATATTTATTATGTTTATTCTGCTTTAATAAACGTCCCACAGAAGATAATTTAGTTTATAAGAAGCTTAAAACAATAAAAACACCAAAATAAATCTGGAAATATTATTTCTGGAAAAGAAAAAAACTTTTATTAAAAAACACAACATTTAAAAATACTGACAGGTTTTATGAAGCGATGCAATTTTTACATTAAAATATTGATAAAACTCTGAATAAATGTCACATTGTAAGAAACCAGATCATAAACCAACATGAAGACAGTCCAGTCCAGTTAGCTGGGAGACGGACCAGTTAAACTGGACCCGGTACGGTGGACGGACCGGGTCCAGTGGACGGACCGGGTCCAGTGGACGGTCCGGTGGACAGACCGGGTCCAGTGGACGGTCCGGTGGACAGACCGGGTCCAGTGGACGGACCGGGTCCAGTGGACCATGGACCCGGTCCAGTGTACTGACCCGGTCCGGTGGACGGACCTCACTGGTGGATCAGGAGAGAAGAGTAGCTGATCTCTGGCTGCGGATCTGGAAACAGAAATCATCTGTATTAATAATAATGATGCTGATGTTTGATCTCTACTGGAAAACCTGCAGGAACTGAAGCTGCTGCAACTTTTAACATTCAAACTGGGAGATTTTAGGATTATTAATCTGAGAAAATCTGACAGATTATCTGAGATTAGATTAGATTTTACTGAATGACTGAAATGAAAGTAGGCTGCACAGTGGAGCAGTGGGTAGCGCTGTTGCCTTGCAGCAAGAAGGTCCTGGGTTCGATTCCCGGCCCGGGGTCTTTCTGCACAGCATGCTGGGTTCTCTCCGGGTTCTCCGGGTTCCTCCCACAGTCCAAAAACATGACTGTCAGGTTGATTGGCCTTCCCAGATTCTCCTTAGGTGTGAGTGTGTACATGGTTGTTTGTCCTGTTTGTCTCTCTGTGTTGCCCTGCGACAGACTGGCGACCCATCCAGGTGACCTGTCCAGGTGACCTGTCCAGGTGACCCCGCCTCTCGCCTGGAATGCAGCTGGAGAGGAACCAGCAACTCCCGACCCGTTAGGGAGAAGGATGATGAGAAAATGGATGAAAATGAAAGTTGTCAAATGATGTGTGTGCGTGTGTGTGTGTGTGTGTGTGTGTGTATCAGTGTGTGTGTGTGTGTGTGTGTGTGTATCAGTGTGTGTGTGTTTCTACCTTCAGTCCTGTTGACTCTCTCTGCGTTTCCTTTTCTAACATATGAATAAACAGCAGACGATTCGTTCTCTGTAATGAGATTAACTCAGATTAGTGGTGCAGATTACAGAGGAACATCAGACAGTAAATCTGCTCAGTATCAGTGTTTATGCTGTTGTTTGCTGGAGTCAGGAAATGATCCATCTTCTGCTCCTTCATATTCAAATCCTCAGGATTGAATCAGCTGTTCTGGTAAACACCCCGTTGCCATGGTTACAGATCACAACAGTCAGAAAGTAAAGGAGAAAAATGATGAACAGCATCAGAACCAGAGAGGAAAACTGTTTAAACTTTAAAGATTCAACCTGAAGAATGTAAAGTCTATAAGGAGCCAGCAGAGCTGCTTCCTGTCTATTAATATTTATTATAAACATGATGAAGCTCCATGTTTGATCTGATCTTCACTCAGAGACAATTAAAGGTTTTAACAGGAAGTTTCTCTCTATTGTCGGCAGAAACCAGTAAAACTTTTTATCAGATGATTATGTGGAGCAGAAGAAAAAAACCACAAAGATCAACTTCTGGTAAAGACAGAAACAGTGATGTCACTGTGACCACATCCAGGTCAAAGGTCAGAGGAATCCACAGCTCCAAGCTGCTGCTGTGCTTTTATATGAGTTTAAACAGATTTAAAGCTGGAAGTCTGGATTAAAGTGAAGTTCAGATTGTGATGCAGGATGTGAACCTCTGAGCTCGTCTTCCTCCTCTCTGCTGCTCTGCTGTCCGTCTCGGTTCTCCATCCTCACTGCAGAGTAAACCGAAGCCCGGTCGCCGTCTGGTCAGTAAAACACACACATGATGTCACTGCAGCGGCTCCAGAAACACAAAGCAAGCAGCTCTGCCTGCTGCAGCCTCTGGCTCCTCTGGTTGATCTGAGGAGGCAGCAGGTTTCAGGCTGAGATGAAACCAGAGGAAACGAGAGCAGAGCTGCAGCAGCTGCTGCAGCCTGGCTGCAGCCGCAGAGGAGCAGCAGCTGCTGCAGGCTGGCAGAGTTTCTGAAGATTAAACAGGAAACCAGAGGCCTCACACACACACACACACACACACACACACACACACACACACACACACACACACACCGTCTCTAACTGAACCAAAATCATCATCAATAGTTTCCTCTGATCGTCCTCATTGATCAGTGATCATAACCATCATCAATAATTCATCACAGGATCAAACATTTCATTGATTTCTCTCTCTGTCTTCTTCACACTGTGGTGAAACTGTCACTACGTCAGTCTGGGTGTCAAAGCCACTCGTCTTCCTCCTGTTGAATGAATCAATAAAACCAAAACATGACAGACGATTCCTGACTCAACATGAGGAGAAAATCATCTCAGCTCTGAGATTTAAATCACTTCAGCATAAAACATAAAGACAGAGAGAAAATCATAAAGACCTAAACCATTGGAGGGAAAGATCTGACCTCTGACCTCTGACCTCCTCATGGCATCCAGTCCCATCTGTCTGAACCTAACAGATTAACCTCCTGGTGTTCACCATCATCTGGTGGAGTCCAACCAGAACCAGAACCTCTGACTGGTTCTGGAACCTCATCAGCAGAACCTCTGGTCCATCATCGAGCCTGGATGCTCCTCCATGCTGCCGTTGGTGAACCAGGAAGTTCTCCTGCTGCCCGCTCACGACCCAGAGCTCAGGTTCTGCTGCCTCCACAGAGGACCGAGGAGACCCGGTACCATCCAGAACCCGGTACCATCCAGAACTCGGTACCATCCAATACCCGGTACCATCCAGCACCCGGTACCATCCAGGACCCAGTACCATCCAGCACCCGGTACCATCCAGGACCCAGTACCATCCAGCAACCAGTACCATCCAGAACCCGGTACCATCCAGCACCCGGTACCATCCAGCACCCGGTACCATCCAGAACCCGGTACCATCCAGCACCCGGTACCATCCAGAACCCGGTACCATCCAGCACCCGGTACCATCCAGAACCCGGTACCATCCAGAACCCGGTACCATCCAGCACCCGGTACCATCCAGAACCCGGTACCATCCAGAACCCGGTACCATCCAGCAACCGGTACCATCCAGAACCCGGTACCATCCAGAACCCGGTACCATCCAGAACCCGGTACCATCCAGAACCCGGTACCATCCAGGACCCGGTACCATCCAGCACCCGGTACCATCCAGAACTCGGTACCATCCAGAACTCGGTACCATCCAGGACCCGGTACCATCCAGGACCCGGTACCATCCAGAACCCGGTACCATCCAGCACCCGGTACCATCCAGAACCCAGTACCATCCAGCACCCGGTACCATCCAGAACCCGGTACCATCCAGCACCCGGTACCATCCAGAACTCGGTACCATCCAGAACCCGGTACCATCCAGCACCCGGTACCATCCAGGACCCGGTACCATCCAGGACCCGGTACCATCCAGGACCCGGTACCATCCAGGACCCGGTACCATCCAGAACCCGGTACCATCCAGAACTCGGTACCATCCAGGACCCGGTACCATCCAGAACCCGGTACCATCCAGCACCCGGTACCATCCAGAACCCGGTACCATCCAGGACCTGGTACCATCCAGCACCCGGTACCATCCAGAACCCGGTACCATCCAGCACCCGGTACCATCCAGAACTCGGTACCATCCAATACCCGGTACCATCCAGCACCCGGTACCATCCAGAACCCGGTACCATCCAGCACCCGGTACCATCCAGCACCCGGTACCATCCAGCACCCGGTACCATCCAGGACCCAGTACCATCCAGAACCCGGTACCATCCAGGACCCAGTACCATCCAGGACCCGGTACCATCCAGGACCCAGTACCATCCAGGACCCGGTACCATCCATGACCCACTGAGGCCCAGCAGAACTCTGAGTCCGGTTCAGAGACATTAAACCGTTTCCAGAACATCAGATGAGAACCTCTGGTCCATCTTCAGAACCTCCAGGGTTCAGCATCGGGTCTCCAGGTCCGACTGCAGACGATCTGAACCCGGTCCATTCAGACTCCCGACCCGATCCAGAACCCAGTAAACCTTCCAGATGTGATTCTCCTGTACCAGCTGGAACCACCAGGAACCAGACTGTCTGAATGCAATGGATCCGGATCCATCAGAACTGAAGGGGACCAGAGGAATCATCTCTGACTGCAGAACCGACCCGGTTTGGATCGTCTGGACGGTGAGTAGGAACCATCAGAACCTTCTGACTCACCAGGAGAAACACCAACCCAAAACCCGCAGGGGGTCCAGTTGTTCTGCTCTGGACCGACACAGAGAGCTGATACCCCCAGGAGCCTGAAGTGGGTCGAGGGGAACCCGACCACACGCCTCAGAACCAAACCCTCCAGAACCTCCCAGTGAGGAGACATTTCCACACTAGAGGGTGGATCAGTAAGTTACACTGGGTTCAGGGTTCTGGTCCACTGAGCGGTCCGGTCCGGTCCGGTCCGGTCCGGTCCGATCAGGTCCGGTCCGGTCCGGTCCGGTCCGGTCCGGTCAGGTCCGGTCCGGTCCGGTCCGGTCCGGTCTGGTCCGGTCCAGTCAGGTCCGGTCCATATTTATGGTCAGGAGTATTCAGGACGGATTAAACCCAAACCATCCTGGTGCTGCACGGATACAACTGGATCATTTCTGTTTGTGGATCTGAATCTAAGCTGCAGCGTGACAGAATGTAGACTGGAAACACAACAAATACTGAAGCACAACGACCGGCAGACACCATGACGTCATGATGACGTCATCACGGCGTCACTGTGACATCATCACAGTGTCATCAGAGCTGGGTCCTGGTTGTTCTTGTGGAAAATCATAAACTGAAACAAACATTTCTAAAAAAATGAAAATACAAACATCCAAACTTTCTAAGATTTTCATCTGATTGATAAAAATAAAACACTAATAACTGTAAGACTGAACCTTTGCTGCATCTGATTGGCTGCAGTCGTGTTTGTGACGCATCATCACTGTGGGACAGATCTTCATCTTCATCTTCATCAGCTGAAAACAACAAGAAACCTGAAATCACAATCTGACAACATCTGAAATAAAAACTCATCAAGAAAATCTCTGATGTTTACCTTCATGTTTCCTCTTGACAAAACATTTCAGCAGCAGAACCAGGAAGACGAAGACGAAGATGAAGACGAGACCGAGACAGAGAGGAAGAGGAGGAGGAAGACTGGGAGAGGAAGAATCCACCGGAGACTGAGAACTGGGAGGAGAGATGGAGGAAGGAGGAGTGGAGGAGATTCTCCCTGAAATGAACCAGAGAATCATTTACTTCTTGTCTCCTGATGATGCAGACAGAGAAGCTGCTGACCTCTGACCTTTGACAGAGACCCTGCTGGATGGAGACTCTCCAGAACCGCTGATGCTACATTTATAGAGGCCTTCATCAGAGCTGGAAACATGGAGGAGGGTCATGCTGCCTGCTGATCCATCACCAATGAAGGAGCCATCTTTATAGAAAGCAGCTGGGAGGTTGTGGGTTGGATTCCTTGCTCTGCAGCTCAGAGTGACGTCATCTCCCTCCATCACAGGGAGGACAGGACTCTGCAGGATCACTGATCCTTTCAACACAGAGACAAACTACAGCATTTCATCCATTTCCACACAGCAACACTAACTCCACAGTCTGATCTTACCAGAGACAGAGAGCTGGATGCTGCAGCTGCTGCTGCTGCTGCTGCTGCTGCTGCTGATGCTGCTGCTGCTGCTGCTGCTGCTGCTGCTGCTGCTGCTGCTGCTGCTGCTGCTGCTGCTGCTGGAGGATCCAGACTCACACCAGTACAGACCAGTATCTAATGGGAGGATGTAGGTCAGGTTGCAGGTAGAACCATCAGCTTCTCCCCATCCATCTCCACACTGAGTCATGTTTCTTGTGCTGGTGTTTCTCCTCACTGTCCATCCAGCTGATCTGTTTTCATCCTCACAGATCAGAGTCACTGATTCTCCTTCAATGAACTGGGATCTGCTGGGACTCACAGTCAGACGAACTGGGAGGACTGGAAAATAACATGATTGTCTGTAAATACTCTGATATGTTTCAAAGCATCTTCTAATTACTTATAGATGTCAGAATAGAGTGTAAATATTGATTGGTCACATGATGATCAATCGATCCAAACTGATGGTCTCTGATAATCAGTTCCTGATGCTGCAGGAGGAAAAACTGACCTGAGTTTGTGGAGCAGCTCAGCAGGACAAAGAACTCTGAGGAGAAATGAATTCAGATGAACGAATCGACCCACTCAGGACGTTTCTGATCCTCATCTCATGATCTGTGAAGGTCTGACACACATTTCCTGTTCCTGTCTAAAGTCCTGCTGCGTTTGGACTCAGTTTTAACCATCAGAACCATCAGAACCACCAGAACCAGCAGAACCAGCAGAACCAAAGCAGAAGTGCAGACAGTTTCTCACCCAGCAGACGTCTAGCAGATGTTTCCTCCATGTCTCCTCAGAGCGTTGACCCGTTTGGGTCGGTGCTGGTGAGCCCGGCTCAGTCCGCCCTCTTCCTCTGAGCCTCCGGCTGCTGGCTGCTCACTTCCTGCTCTGCTGATGCTGAGCTGCTGCTTCAGCCTGAGACCTGCTGCAGCAGGTGAGGCAGCAGCACCTGCTGCAGAAACAGCTTCAGACAGAAAATCAGTTTATTTAGTGGAGATTAAACAGAATAAAAACCTCCAGGATGATCATGAATGATGCATTAATATTAGTGAAGACAGAAACTGATGTAACTTAATCTGTACAGAACATCAGCGCCATCTAGTGTTGAATTAATTACTGCTTAACTACATTATGGTTGGAAATACTGAAGTAAATGATGTCAGATTGATCCTCCTGCAGGCATGAATACACTGTGACCCAGAGACCCCCTGCTGTGACCCAGAGACCCCCTGCTGTGACCCAGAGACCCCCTGCTGTGACCCAGAGACCCCCTGCTGTGACCCAGAGACCCCCTGCTGTGACCCAGAGACTCCCTGCTGTGACCCAGAGACCCCCTGCTGTGACCCAGAGACCCCCTGCTGTGACCCAGACACTCCCTGCTGTGACCCAGAGTCTCCCTGCTGTGACCCAGAGTCTCCCTGCTGTGACCCAGAGACCCCCTGCTGTGACCCAGAGACCCCCTGCTGTGACCCAGAGACTCCCTGCTGTGACCCAGAGTCTCCCTGCTGTGACCCAGAGACCCCCTGCTGTGACCCAGAGACCCCCTGCTGTGACCCAGAGACTCCCTGCTGTGACCCAGAGACCCCCTGCTGTGACCCAGAGACTCCCTGCTGTGACCCAGAGACTCCCTGCTGTGACCAGGAGACCCCCTGCTGTGACCCAGAGACCCCCTGCTGTGACCCAGAGACCCCTGCTGTGACCCAGAGACCCCTGCTGTGACAGGAGACCCCCTGCTGTGACCCAGAGACCCCCTGCTGTGACAGGAGACTCCCTGCTGTGACCAGGAGACCCCCTGCTGTGACCCAGAGACCCCCTGCTGTGACCCAGAGACTCCCTGCTGTGACCCAGAGACTCCCTGCTGTGACAGGAGACCCCCTGCTGTGACCCAGAGACCCCCTGCTGTGACCCAGAGACTCCCTGCTGTGACCAGGAGACCCCCTGCTGTGACCCAGAGACTCCCTGCTGTGACCCAGAGACTCCCTGCTGTGACAGGAGACCCCCTGCTGTGACCCAGAGACCCCCTGCTGTGACCCAGAGACCCCCTGCTGTGACCCAGAGACCCCCTGCTGTGACCCAGAGACTCCCTGCTGTGACCCAGAGACCCACTGCTGTGACCCAGAGACTCCCTGCTGTGACCCAGAGACTCCCTGCTGTGACCCAGAGACCCACTGCTGTGACCCAGAGACTCCCTGCTGTGACCCAGAGACCCCCTGCTGTGACCCAGAGACCCCCTGCTGTGACCCAGAGACTCCCTGCTGTGACAAGAGACTCCCTGCTGTGACCAGGAGACTCCGTGCTGTGACAGGAGGGCGCAGTGGTTCAAGCTGCTGCAGCAATCTTCCTGCAGCAGCTGCAGCAGGAATGGACCTGTTGGAGGAGGGCGGATCCATTTATTTCGAAATGTTTGTTTCAGTTTATGATTTTCCACAAGAACAACCAGGACCAAACTCCAACACCTAAAATAGAGAACGGATCCTGCAGGAAGCTGTAATTGCTCTTAGTTCATGTATTTCATTTTGGATTTAATCATAAATTAAATACATAATAAAGTCATTTTTGATTTTGCCAATAACATAAAGAGTTAGTTTATTTTTCCGATAATTTGATCTCTTTTGCTGTGAATGAATAAAATAACTTCAAATAATAAACCCTGTGCAGGTTGGACCAGTCTCTCTCTCTCTCTGTTATTCTGCTTTAATCTGATGTTTTAACCTCTGACCTTATGCATCACCTCGAAAAAATACTCGAAAAAGATTCATGTAGAGAAATGAGCTTTTCAGGTTTTATTTTAGACTGAAATAATCCTGACATCTTGAAGCAGCAGTTTAATTTGAAATGAGGAAGAACAGGAATCTGAACCTGATCATGTCTGAACACGATCAGGTTCAGGGAACCGGATCTGCGTGTTCAGACATGATCCGGTTCAGACATGCAGATCACATAAACAATGTTTTCTTCTCTCTTCGCTCCTCATGGCGTCTTTACCGCAGCTCCTGCTCTTGGTTCTGGTTTCATACGTTCGTTACTCGTTTTCTGGTAAGTTCCAACTAACCAGCTAAACCATGTTAGAAACTCACTAACCAGCTAAACCATGTTAGTAACTCACTAACTAGCTTAATGTTGATGTTTTGGTGTAAAGTTTCAGGATCCTCCAGTTTGTTCCTGCTGCTGTTTCTTTTCTTTTGTTGCTTGATTTTGTTCAACGCTGGAAAAACTGCTGATCATTTTTATTCACCAACTGGAGCAGAACAAACATGACAGATCAATAAGTTCATGATAAATAACTAGATAAAAGAAGAAATAACAGGAAAATCATTATTATTTACATGTTTTAGTTTAACTCTGAGTTTTAATGCAGATGGATCCATCAGAACAAAGACAAGGCAGAACATTATCTGTAATTTTACTTTAATGGTGGCATTTTGGCCTAATCAAAGTATTTATTTCACACCCAACTGCACGCTCTTATTGTGAAGGGGAGAGGTGAGGCGACGCCAACGGTTTTATTTCATTCTGTTTTTGGTTTTGATTGGAAAACAGAGAGAATAAAACTAAAGTGATTATATTTCAGTAAAGAAACCAGAGACAGCAGAACTTCACTGAACCTGAAGACGATTTAAAGAATGAAACCAGAAATTCCCTCAAAACTAAAAACTAGAATCACTGAAACGTTACTGATTGTGTTCCAGGAGGCCAGTGAACAAACTGAACTTTGACCCCGTCTGGATCAGGTTTCTCTGCTGCTGGAGATGAAAATCATTTTTGTTTATTAACTGGATTTATTGGTTTCACATTTAACAGGCGACCAATGAGATCATGTGAACCTGAACTTTGAGTTAATTTGGTTTAATTTGTGTTGAATGAGTTTGATGCTCTCACTGCTTTCCAGTCCAGAACAGCTGAGCAGAACCAGACCATTAAAGGTTCTGTAACCAGATTATTGATCCGAGGTTCTGTTGGTGAATCCAGAGACCAGAGTCTGATCTGTAGTTTCTTTTTCTCTCCTTCAGATCAGATCAGCATCAGAGTAAAACCTGGACAGAACGTCGTTCTCCCATGTCGGGCTGCAGACAGCAGACCAATCATAGTAGTGGACTGGACCCGGGACGGTCTGGGTTCCTATCGGGTTCTTCTGTTCAGAAGTTCCCAGTTTGTCACAGATCAACAGGATTCATCTTTTAAGGGCCGAGTGGATCTGCAGGACAGACGGATGCAGGACGGAGACGTGTCTCTGGTTCTGAGAAACCCGACAGCTGCAGACAGAGGAACATATAAATGTCGAGTCGTTCATAAAGGAGCAGATATGAACTCAGAACCCGACTGCATCATCAACCTGGAGGTAGCTGGAGGTGAGTCAGTCAGTCTGTCTGTCTGTCTGTCTGTCTGTCTGTCTGTCTGTCTGTCTGTCTGTCTGTCTGTCTGTCTGTCTGTCTGTCTGTCTGTCTGTCTGTCTGTCTGTCTGTCTGTCTGTCTCTGCAGCTTCCTGCAGGAATCACAGTTTCTAAGATCTTCAGATCATCTTCATCCAAAACTGGAGATTAAATAATCTCTTAATCTGATGTTTTGTCTTTATTCTACTGAGAATAAGGAGTAAGAGAACCAGTCCGGGTTGCACTCCCAGGGTTAGATGTTGTCTAATGTCTCATGTCTCATTGTCTCAATGTCTAATTTATCAAGTCTCACTGTCTCATGTCTCATTGTCTCATGTCTCATTGTCTCATGTCTCACTGCCTCATGTCTCACTGCCTCATGTCTCACTGTCTTATGTCTCTGTTCTGTGTTGGTCATCAGCCTGAGGTCAGAGGTCACAGAGTTCACTCTGAGATGCAGTTCAGGTCATTTCTCCACATCATGAGCCAAAGAGGAAACACTAAATGGCTGCTGGTTCATCCAGGCAGATCCTTCTGGATCGGAACCAGCTGACCTCTGACCCCTTGGTCCGGTTCTGTTGCTCAGTGGAAACAGAGCAGAAAACTGGGAGCTCTGGGTTTGAGCCCAGTTTAACTCACAGATACAAACAGCATCACATCGTCTGGAACCAGGAGGGACATCAGACAGGAAGTGAGTCACGTTCAGGGTCAGAGGTCAGAGTTCACCAAGTCCTGATTGGTTTTCATGTTTCCAGTCCTCATCACCTCAATGAGAGACTGATTGTGGTCCATCAGATGAAGCATGAGGACAGAACCCGTCCACTGCTGATGACCCGACTGGTCCAGACCAGTTAGTCGTGTTCAGCAGGTCCATTTCAGGTCTTGGTTAAAGATGGAGGACGGAGGTCAGGGAACCTGAGCAGCTCCAGAAACTTCTCAGCCTGATAGAAACAGAGTCAGAGATCATGTGGTTGAACAAGCAGGAACTGAGCTGAGTCAGCATTTAGTCAGCTGCTGCTGCTTCCTGTGTCGGTTCTTCAGTCTCTACCTGACAGAGGTCAGAGGTCAGAGGTCTCACTGCTGGTTCTCCTCCACAGAGTCCAGGATGATTACAGGCAGAGGAAGCAAAGCTGGACCTTCTGGACCTTCTGGACCTTCTGGACCTTCTGGACCGCTGATCGGACTCACCATTCTTCTTCTTCTCCTCTTTAGAGACTGATTCGGGTTCAGGTGGTTCTGAAATCATTTAGAGGAGGAAAAACATATCATCACTGAATTTCAATTATCAATTTTAAAAGCCCTTTGATTGGATTAGATTGCTTGGTCACTGGGTTCACGCCACACATGGATGTGTCAGAGGTCAGAGGTCACATTCCCACACTTCCTGCAGGAGGGACAAAGAGGAGCAGGTTTGAGTCAGCTGGATCACAGGGGTCAAACTCCAGTCCTCAAGGTCATGAGAGGTTGAGGCAGAAGCAGCAGATCCAGCGAATAAACGGAGATTTAAAGATGAAAATATGAATCCATAATCCAGGCAGATTAAACAGATTAAACACTGAGAGCAACTAATAAACATCCAGCAACAGGAAACAGAACGACAGAGACGACCAGGCCCTGACAGAGACACAGAGACACAGAGGGACACAGGGAAGCAGGTTACATTAAATACACAGGAAGTAATCAGGGAACGGGACACATCAGGGAACGAGACACATCAGGGAACGGGACACATCAGGGAACAGTTGAGGGGAAGACAGGACAACATGGAGACTCAGAGACACAGAAACCTGAAATAAACCTGCAGAAAAAGTCAAATCCCTGCAGGTTTTAGATGAGCCACAGGTACAAGATGCTCCAGTGTGGATCGGATCTCCAGAACCTTGATGACCTCATTATTCTGTCCAGGTGATGCAGCAGAGGGTCATCTAAAGGTCACAGGACACTGACCCTCCAGGACTGGACTTTGACCCAGTCAGTCCTTCAACAGGAAGTGGTTTTCTTCCTCAGATCACAGCTACTTAGTGTGCATTACCACCACCTAGTGGTGAGGAGTGTGAACTGCAGCTTTGTTAAAATGCTTGAGATGCAGATTAATTACTGACTTTTACATCCAAATTAATTTTAATTCATTTCTTCATATTGAGCACATAGAGCTACTGTTTTATTTTCAGACATTTTAATGTGAATAAAGGAATTAAAGCTAATTCAGGCACTAAAATCATTATTTCTGCAGTCATGGGATCATCTGCTGGGATCTTGTTTGAGTTTTGTTATTTTTGACATTTTTCGTGTTTATTAGTTGTTTCTATTTACCTCTATTTAGTTTCCTACATTAAAATGTTTTGCATGTTTAGAGTAATGTAGCTTGCAAATCTTTTTTCATTAAATAAATGTCAATAAAATGCTTATGTAATGATGCTTTTCTGTAGTTTATTGTCCAGTTTTCAGGCCTGCTGATGTTAATGGTGTCAAAGTTTTTATTTGTGATTCTCAAGTTAAAGAAATTAAATTTTTGTTCATTTCTGAATGAATTGTTTTGATAAAACGTTTGTCGAGTTTCTTTATGTTGTTTGTATCAAATCAAACCAAAGTTGATGCAGCAGGACAGACTGTGTTCAGACACTGGAGACACTGGAGACACTGGAGACACAGAGACACTGGGACACTGGAAACACTGGGACACAGAGACACTGGAGACACAGAGACACTGGAGACACTGGGACACTGAGACACTGGGACACAGAGACACTGGGGACACTGGGACACAGAGACACTGGGACACAGAGACACTGGAGACACTGGAGACACTGGAGACACTGGGACACAGGGACACTGGGACAGAGACACTGGAGACACTGGAGACACTGGAAACACTGGAGACACTGGGACACTGGGACACAGAGACACTGGGACACTGGAAACACTGGGACACAGAGACACTGGGAAACAGGGACACTGGAGACACAGAGACACTGGGACACAGAGACACTGGAAACACTGGGACACAGAGACACTGGGGACACTGGGACACAGAGACACTGGAGACACTGGGGACACTGGAGACACTGGAGACACAGAGACACTGGGACACAGAGACACTGGGACACTGGGACACTGGAGACACTGGAGACACTGGAGACACTGGAAACACTGGAGACACTGGGACACTGGGACACAGAGACACTGGGACACTGGAAACACTGGGACACAGAGACACTGGGAAACAGGGACACTGGAGACACTGAGACACTGGGACACAGAGACACTGGGGACACTGGGACACAGAGACACTGGAGACACTGGAGACACAGAGACACTGGGACACTGGAAACACTGGGACACAGAGACACTGGAGACACTGGAGACACAGAGACACTGGAGACACTGGAGACACAGAGACACTGGAGACACAGAGACACTGGAGACACTGGAGACACAGAGACACTGGGACACTGGAAACACTGGGACACAGAGACACTGGAGACACAGAGACACAGAGACACTGGAGACACTGGGACACAGAGACACTGGGACACAGAGACACAGGGACACAGGGACACAGAGACACTGGGACACAGAGACACTGGAGACACTGGGACACAGAGACACTGGAGACACTGGGACACAGAGACACTGGGACACTGGGACACAGAGACACTGGGACAGAGACACTGGAGACACTGGAGACACAGAGACACTGGAGACACTGGGACACAGAGACACTGGGACACAGAGACACTGGAGACACAGAGACACTGGGACACTGGAAACACTGGGACACAGAGACACTGGAGACACTGGAGACACTGGGACACTGGAGACACTGGGACACAGAGACACTGGGACACAGAGACACTGGAGACACTGGGACACAGAGACACTGGAGACACTGGGACACAGAGACACTGGGACACAGAGACACTGGAGACACAGGGACACTGGGACACAGACACTGGGACACAGAGACACTGGAGACACTGGGACACAGAGACACTGGAGACACTGGGACACAGAGACACTGGAGACACTGGACACAGAGACACTGGAGACACTGGGACACTGGGACACAGAGACACTGGGACACAGAGACACTGGAGACACTGGAGACACAGAGACACTGGGACACTGGAAACACTGGGACACAGAGACACTGGGGACACTGGGACACAGAGACACTGGAGACACTGGGACACAGAGACACTGGGACACAGAGACACTGGGACACAGAGACACTGGAGACACTGGAGACACAGAGACACTGGAGACACTGGAGACACAGAGACACTGGAGACACAGAGACACTGGAGACACAGAGACACTGGAGACACTGGGACACAGAGACACTGGAGACACAGAGACACTGGAGACACTGGGACACAGAGACACTGGGACACAGAGACACTGGGACACAGAGACACTGGAGACACTGGAGACACAGAGACACTGGAGACACTGGGACACAGAGACACTGGGACACAGAGACACAGGGACACTGGACACAGAGACACTGGGACACAGAGACACTGGAGACACTGGGACACAGAGACACTGGAGACACTGGGACACAGAGACACTGGGGACACTGGGACACAGAGACACTGGGACACAGAGACACTGGAGACACTGGAGACACAGAGACACTGGAGACACTGGGACACAGAGACACTGGAGACACAGAGACACTGGAGACACTGGGACACTGAGACACTGGGACACAGAGACACTGGGACACAGAGACACTGGAGACACTGGGACACAGAGACAGTGGGACACAGAGACACTGGGACACAGAGACACTGGAGACACAGGGACACAGATACACTGGAGACACTGGGACACAGAGACACTGGAGACACTGGGACACAGAGACACTGGGACACTGGAGACACTGGAGACACTGGGACACAGAGACACTGGGACACAGAGACACTGGAGACACAGAGACACTGGGACACTGGAGACACTGGAGACACTGGAGACACTGGGACACTGGAGACACTGGACACAGAGACACTGGAGACACAGAGACACTGGAGACACTGGGACACAGAGACATATTTATATTTAATGTTTCTGCTGTTTCCCTCTTTATTGTACGGTGGCCCTGAGGTGCAAAACACTACAACATTAAGGAAAGCACTACAACATTAACAAAAACACAACAACATTAAAAAAACACGACAACATTAACGAAAACACAACAACATTAAGAAAAACACAACAACATTAACAAAAACACGACAACATTAACAAAAACACAACATCAACGAAAACAAACAACATTAATGAAAACACAACAACATTAACGAAAACACGACAACATTAACAAAAACACTACAACATTAACGAAAACACGACAACATTAATGAAAACACAACAACATTAACGAAAACACAACAATTAACGAAAACACGACAACATTAACAAAAACACAACAACATTAACGAAAACACGACAACATTAACAAAAACACAACAACATTAACGAAAACACAACAACATTAACAAAAACACTACAACATTAAGGAAAACACAACGGAAGAGGTAGGTCCCAGTGGGAGACCTAAGAAGTCGCTGATTGGACGACAGGTCGTTTTACTTTTGAACCGGAAGTTCTTCTGGCTTTAACTTGATTGCTGAAAACAAGAATGTTCTCAGTGATCCAAACCTTAGTACTGTTATTCGTAAATATTTTGAGTCAGGACATACTGATACTGGTGATACTGGACATGCTCCAGACCAACCACGAAGTGTCGGTTAGCATGCGTTCAGTAAAGACTCATTTGAAAGTAGCAGGGCTGCATTGAAGAGGCAACTACTCTCCACTTCCTGAAGTGAGACGTGTCATTATGTCCGAGCTTAGAGGACCAGGGCAATTATTTGGCTATCGGACCATGTGGCAAGTTCTCAAACTAAAACACAAACCTGCGTGTCAAACGTGATGTTGTAATGAGACTGCTGAGGCAGCTGAATCCTCAAGGCATCGCTCTGAGAACTCGCAGGTTTACAAGACGCACGTATCCCTCCACGGGGCCCAATTACATAGCATGTAGATGGCTACGACAAAACTGAAGCCATTCGGCTTGGCCATCTCAGGGTGCATTGATGGTTTTTCGAGAAGGATAATGTGATATAAGACAGCTGTGGAAAGATAGTTTAAATCCCAAGGCCACTTACCTTTGAGAAATGAAGAGAACATTTTCCTGGTAAATTAATTGGTTCCCATGTTTTGACACATTATTTCAGGTGGCTAAAAATATGGTTCCCTCATATCTCTGGCAAATAAAGAGGAAATGTTTTCAAATAATTTGTTGTTGATGAAGAGATGAATAAGCACAGTTGAAGACTTGTTGGTAAATAGTCCCCATGTTTTGAAGGGGGAACAGATTATTTTAGTCACCTAAAATATATGGTTCCCTCATCATAACTCTGGCAAACAAGGAGCAAATTCTACCAAAATCACAGGATTTATTGTTGATGATGAGAGGAATAAACAGAGAAAAAAATCTTGCTGGTAAATTAAGTTGTTCCCATATTATGGAGGGGGACCAGATTATAATTTCCTCCATTCTTTCCTACCCT